>NW_020229402.1:0-63415 GCF_003227725.1 Camponotus floridanus
ATGAGTGGCGTGCGACAAGCAAGATACGATAAGAGAGTACTTCTCAATTGGCCGTCACTCGAACGCCGACTGCTTCTATCTTTGTCAGACGTACGCGAGAATACCGAAACATCTTATACGCGACAACGCGAACCTGCTGATCTTGTTTAAACAGGACGGTACAAATTTGAAACACGTGTACAACGATCACGTGAATACCGATATGTCGTACGAGGATTTCAGTGAATTATGCCGTACTTGTTGGCAACAAAAGTATGGATTCCTAGCGATTGATAAGGACAGCGCGCTTACGAACGGGCGATACAGAAAAGGATTTAACGTGTTCGCGATACCGCGAAACGATTAATCGCTGTCGACATTCCGTCGAGAAGGGTGAAACGCTCGACATTCCGTCAACATGGCTGGAAACGATAATATTCGCGAGCGTGAAAAGATTGCGCGGGAGATTGAGAAAACGAGCGAATCGATCCGCAAGAAACATCGCGCTTTGAAGACCGGTAAGATCGACGAAGATATCGCGGTCACGACTCATTTTAGATCTATTATCGAGCCGCTGCAAAAGATCGTCGACAACTCTAGCGCAATCGCGATGAAAAAAGAGTCGGAGAGTAACGCTATAATTAAAACGTTACCCATCAAGCGATACAAGGAGGAGGAGGAGGAGGAGGAGGAGGAGGAGGAGGAGGAGGAGGAGGAGGAGGAGGATGCGACACCGAAAAAGAGGAAACGATCGGTGAAGGCAAAACGTTTATCGATGTCGCGTATATCCGATCTATCGGAGACTTTATCGGATGAACCGCCGATAACCTCTACACCGTTCGCGCCGAAAATCGCGCAACTCGCGATACCCGAATCACTCGCGATCGAAGATGTTTTCGAAACTACGGGCAATCCGCCCGAAACATCCGTTCGAAACATGTTACAAACGTCGGAAGATCAAGAAGTGTTACGGGAGAACTTGGGACCACTGGGGCAAAAATACATGGGCGCTCTTCTTAGCGGTGACGAGAGAAAAAAAACGCGATCGATCACGTGTACGGCGTCTATTTCGACGAGAATGGAATGCGTCTCGGTAACAAACGATTCGGCATTGACAAAATGACTCTATAATCATAGACAATGTAAGATACATCGGTACACCGGGATTATACTACTTGATCTTCATGAGAATTCCCAATGACGCCATATACACTGAGGATGATGCGCAAAAATATAAGAGCATATTAATGGCGACGAGTGCGCATAAACGTCGATATAATGCTCAAGGTCAATTAAAGACAACAAGGGATACAAGTATAAACAAATAATCGCGCCGTTGATGTCGTTCGATTCGAAAAAGAAAAAAACGGGAACGGGAGTATTCACGCCTCGCGCGATGACGCTAACCGACAATAAGATCGATTACGTGCACTGGAACGATCCCAACGAGCTAGTGGATCACCTGCGATTGCTCGATGCTTCGCGTCGAGCTGGCCACAACGCTCACGACAACGAGATCTTGTCGATCATAGAGGAACTTCGCGAAGGCGGCATTATTATAAATTAAACGGCGCCTCGACGAAACTAATCAGTCGATCGACGTCACTCGCATCGAAAAACAATGCCTATCAACAAATTTGGATTATTCGAACGGAGAAACGAAGAAATCAGCACGAGCGATCATTGGGGTAAATTGGTGACGAGTTACTTGCGTCAAAACGCTCTGTGTCGCGTCGCAACGGACTATGACGCGAGGTCGCGCAAGATTCGCCGTGTAGCGCAACCTGAGGCTGATACCGATGCTGTCAACAAACTGTACGTAGAAGAATGCGTTAAAACGTTGAAAAATCAACGGAAAAAATCAGACGAGAAGCTGACTGCGTTCGAGAAGGACCTACGAGCTTTGCAGGCTGCGATAAACGAGCTTCGTCGTACGATTAACGCTAATTCAGAAACGGCTATCAACCTGTAATGTGCTGTAGTGAACGGCTTAGGAGCGGCTATTGTACAATTATTAAACATCTAGAAAGGTTTACCGAACGGCTACAAACGATTATCTGACGATTATCGAGCTATAATGAGTGGCAGTGATCGAAGAGGAAACGGTCTCGAACGAGGCTACGAACGATTCAAGAACAGCTGCGAACGAGGCTACGAGCATCTCAAGGACGGCTGCGAACAAGGCTATGAATACGTCAGGAACGGCTACATACGAGGCGGCATACAAGTCCACAACGGCTACGAACGAGTCAAAAACGATTGTCAACGAGGCTACAAACGGGTCAGAAACGACTGCGAACGAGGCTACGGACTGCTTAAAAACGACTATCAACAGGGTTAATCGCGCCAACAAAGGAATCAAGAACGGCAGTGAACGGCAATTGAACGGCAGTGAACGGCTAAGGAACAGCTATAAACGGCAATCGAACGGGTCAGCAAAGGCAATCAAACGACTATTGAACGGGTCAGCAACGGCAATCGAACGGCAGTAAACGGCAATTGAACGGCTACGAACGGCAATTGAACGGCTACGAACGGCTATTGAACGGCTAATTCGATCGACGAATCGAAACAACGATGGACCGACAATCGGGAATAACCGGGGAAGCGAAGAAACAACATAGTTTAGAGAAACGGCAGTTGGTGAACAAACTGCACGCACCGGCGAGAAAAAATTTCCCTCGAAGACACGTAATAGTGCGGGGATACGATGATCTGTGGCAAGCCGACATTGTCGAGATGCGTCCGTACTCTCGTTTCAACAGAGGTTACAACTACATACTCACAGTCATCGATGCGTTGAGCAAGCACGCGTGGGCCGTACCGCTCAAGAGTAAAGGCGGAAGCGAGACAGCTGACGCTATCGCCGAGATAATTCGAGATAGCGAGAGGTGTCCGAAAAACATACAGACCGACATGGGGAAGGAATTTTATAACGCCGACGTGCAACGGCTCATGCGAAAACATGGCATAAATCATTATTCTACGTATTCGGTATTGAAGGCATCGATCGTTGAGCGATTCAATCGCACGCTAAAAGACGACATGTGGAAGATGTTTACGCTGAACGGATCTTACAAGTGGGTCAAGGCGTTGCCGGGACTCGTATCGGATTACAACGCGCGCAAGCATCGAACGATCGGTATACGACCCGTCGACGTTACCCCCGCGATCGCCGAGAGACTCTTGGCTACTGTATACAACCGTGTAAATATCGCGGGTCCGGCGAAATTCAAAGTAGGTGACTCGGTACGCGTTAGCAAGTACAAGACAGTTTTCGAGAAGGGTTACACGCCAAATTGGACAACCGAGGTGTTTAAAATTGTAAAAGTGCAGCATACTAATCCCGTGAGTTATCTACTCGAGGATTATCGCAAAAAACCTATCGCTGGAGCGTTCTACGAGCACGAGTTGCATCGCGCGAATTATCCCGATGTGTATCTCGTGGAGAAAATACTGCGCAGGAAAGGTGACGAGGTTTACGTGAAATGGCTAGAATTTGACAATTCGCACAACTCTTGGATACATAAGGACAATATGATTTAATTTATATACAGTGTTTATTAATATTTCTTTCAATAATACTATATATGTATTTATATTCTTAATATAAGTATGTAAGATATGCGCTACATAAAATATATGAAATATAAATGTGCAAGATGTGTATTATATAAAACTATATGAAGTACAAAAAATATATGCAGTAATAAATAAAATATATACATGTATTTACAAAGGTATCCTATAATGTCCCCATGGTAACGTGTCAGTCGAATCAGGTACGATATCGCTTGTCATCGTACGGACTCAGAGCAATTTTTGTCTCGCGGACGGTATACACTTGGTGCAGTTTAGATCTTATACACGACTGCTGTCGCGTCATTTCGATCTCTTCGTTTAAACACCGCGTGTAATCTTCGAAGGTTATCGTTCTCGCGACAACGTTGCTCTTGACGCCTTTAACTTTCTTCGTGTCTTTCTTTCCGTCCACTCGCAACGCGTACATCTTTGCTCTGAGCCAGACGAATTCGGTCATTATCGCACCGTTGTTTTCATCCTTCATCAAACCAAACTTTTTTATTTACAAGCGGTATATCGTACGCATTGTCCACCGCATAATCGCTCGTGTCGAATCTAACAATGTCGCGCTTCATGTTGTCGTACACATCCGCGCACTCAATGTGATATATGAGACTACCCGTATCGGTGTACATTACCCGGCATTTGTCGCGATACAGAGGATATATGTACTCGTGATGAAATTCGTACAGACACGTCTTGGATATGTCGAGTATGCACATACCCACGTAAATCGGTTTGTAAAATTTCACCTCGAGTTTACGCAATTCTACCGCAATCAGATTTTCCGAAAAGACGCTTCTGCTATGGAAATTCGGTTTCGCGATCATCGCTTCCGCGCCGAACCGACCGTCCCATTTTGTTAATAATTTTACATCGACCCGATTACGCACATTTTCCATCGTTTTGCCAAATACCGCGTTGTTCATTAATTTATATAAATTTTTCTCGAAATCGTTTTTCGCGAGTGTTCTGAAACGTGTATTTAATTCTATATAATTTCGAAGCCATGGAGATTGAGAAAACTGTAAAATTCTATGTATTTTTGTTATACGAAGGCCGTGACGCGTACACTGTTGTAGGTTACGGTATTGTATCACGTAACGCTTCTTATCGTATAACGTTGCGAGGAGCTTGTCTTGCCGCTTGCCGGACGGCTTGTCGCGTGTCGGACAAAACGGTAGGTCGGTGTGCGTATCGTGAAGATGTGCGGGTACTCAAGATCGACTTCGAGGATATATCCCGTGGGCGAATCTAACGCTATAGATGATACGTCAAAATTTGACGCATCGTCGACCCATCGAAAATCGGCGTAAGGCAACGGTTGACACATTGCCCATCCGTATAAATTATTAACGTCAAAATACATCAAGTACGACGATGGTTTCAATGGATTGTACGATTGTCGCATGTACTTGTTATTAGCGCGCGCGTATCTGTTGGAACATTGGCTCAGACCACCGCGTATACCGCGTTCTATAAACATGACCATGTCGATATCTGAAGCAACTCGAACGTGATCTTTGTATGCTTTAACATGGCGTCCCACGTGTATCCGGGTAGTAATATGCGGGGTCGAGTCCGTAACTTTTTATGCAGCTATCGCGAAAATTTTCGAAAATATCTGCTAATAACAAGACATCGATTTTGAGATACATGTCGCTGTATTCGCCCAGCGTTCGAATGGAGAATCGCGTCCAGATGTTCTCGGCGTGCGCGTAATCGCTCTCGGATATAGTTTCACCGGTCAAGGAACTATAAAACGATTCGCGCGGTGGTAAACACGTATCTCGCAACCTATCTACCGAGTCGATGTATTCGTATGGAAAGACGCCTTTTCGCGTTAATAAACTGAAATTTTCCGCGGATAAATTTTGAAATTCCGATTTTAAAATTTTGAGCTTGTCTTTGTCTAGATAAGATGCCAATTTGTCGAGACTCGATGTAAGAAATTTGTACGAATCGATGAAGCGTAATTTTACATTATTTTTCCAATCGCCTTCCTTAAGGTCGACATATTTCGTAAACGAAATATATTTTTCTTTCGTTATCGGAAGTAACTCGACGCTCCCTTCGAACGCTGTAGCTATTTCCTCGATAATAAAGTGTGAATCATAACCGGATAAATTGTGGAAAACTATCGGAATACAAAAAGATTCTTTGTAATTTAAATTGCAATTTGAATGCGCGGGACCTCTGTACCGCCCGATCAGATGACAATGATCGCGAACGCGTGTATCGTCTTGCGCGAACGGCTTTTCGCATATATGACATTGAGTGGCGTTGTAAAATTTTTCATACTCTTCGGACGTTAAATTAACCATGGAGACATTGGTCGTTAAAATATTCTTAACGCGAATCGCTAAATTTTTAAGATCTTCGACGAACCACGCTATACAATCGACGCTACGACGCGAATGATACGCCGATAAAGATTCATCGTACGAACAATGCATATAATACGCTATACTAAATACCCGATGATGCTGGTACAATTTTTGTTGTTGTTCTTCCTCCGTTTTGATCAGAACGCATTCCAGGTCGGCGTACACGACGAATGGAAGTCGCTCTTTCCTGTTGTAATTGTTGAACTCGAGCCACTTGTCCTTGTCACTCGGCAACCGGATAGCGCAGTCGTTCATCTCCCCGCAGTCGACCATATGCGACTGCAACTTGTCATGTGAACTAAAATAATGCATGCATCTGTAAAAAGAAAATTTTTTTAATTTTGAACAATTTGTTATATAAATTATAATTATTTTATATTAATATATACATACCGATCGCAGATATATTTGTGATTCTTGTGTTTGCTCAGTTGCGAGCTCACGAGCCGGGATAAATTTTTTATCCACGTGAAATGTCCTACGTTGTTGCCGTCTTCCACGTATAGCAGATTCACGTGCTTATCTCGCTTCTGCTTTGTCAGTCGTAGTGGAACAATGTTCTCGCTTTCGATGCCGTACACGTTGATCGAGATACTGTTTGCGAGTTCAAATTTTTTAATTTGATTTAAAGTTACTGGAAACTCAATGTCCCGGAGATTCAGCACTGTCGCGTAATGCAGGTACGATGATTCTCGTTTCGCGTTCCTTTTTGCGGGATATAGAGCGGCGACCACTGCCCACGCGAAACACGCATTGTCTTTAGACTGTACGTTAACCACCGCTCTTTTCATCATAATCTCCCGCGACAATTTAATGTGGCATCTCGCGCGCATTGGATTATATTTATTTACATTAACAGTTAAATTCTGTATTCGCGACAATGCCCAGCCGCTATCGCGTTCCTGAAACTCTTCCAGAGACGCTAAAGTGGGCTCGATAACGCGGCGCTCGAACCACTCGCGTAAATCCGATGTGCGAAAGAGTTCACAGTTTCTCGTATTTATACTTTTATTCGCGCGTTTATCACCCGACACAAATTCACTATTAAACACAGTGTTCACTTTTACACTGTTGTGTCTTTTTAAAACGTCTTGCACTTGCTCGAGCACGATGTCTTCGGCATCCTCGAGAAATTGACGAAGTTCGATATAGTTTGCGTTAATCACGGCACCGGTCAGAATACGGCTGTCGAACGCGGTATCGATCTCTCGCCAAACGAGTCTTTCAGCGTTATTATCACCGCTGTAATCACCACCGCTGGGAATAAACCGTCTCTGCAATCGAGTCTTTGCACCTTCTAATCGCGCGATTTTAGCCACCAGAGATTGCCTGTTTCCGATCGAGAGCCGCGGACGCTTGACACGACTGCGTTCTTCGAGCTCTTGGATCAATTCCTCGTAACGCTGCAGCCACGCAAAATACTCGCCCAAGGTTGCAATTTGGCGAGATCCCTCCATCAGATCGCGTTCGGTCTGCTCGATGTTTTCCATTTTCCTGTCTTTTTCACACTTTTAAAGCACTACGTCACAGTTTTCTACGGATGACTTTTGCACACGATAAACAATACCGTTCTCTATCTTGAACGTGAAATTGCGCAAAAATCTTTCTAACGGAACACCGCTATACTTTTTTACAACCGACGTGTCGATGGGCGTTCAAATCACATACTATGATGATTTGATGCACTTCAATCCTTCTTATATATGAAGGAAGAAACGAAGGTACAAAGCAGCCGAACATCGGCGCTCATACGCGTCGCAATTCTTCCGAGAAAAAATTACGGAGGACGATTCTGGGAGGTGCCATTTGTTTATATTGTTTATAAATTCGCATGATATATAATTCAATGAGAGAGAGATAAGGATACGTCGAACGGAAAAAAATCTAGAATTACTTATATCGGGGGTAAGGGATGTACCGCGAAAGCGCAAAGCAGCCGAACATCGGCGCTGATATACGAGCGGTGGAAGCAAGGGTGCAAAGCAGCCGAACATCGGCGCTCATACGCGTTGCAATTCTTCCGAGAAAAAACATGCGAGATGATTCTAAGGTGTTTATATTGTTTATCAACCGGGCACGTAATACAATATCGCTTATACTTTCGATAAACATATGGGACCGCGCATACTTTTTTTTACGAGGTGTTTACGGCGATTGGCGATAATGCCGCATCTCTATTATACGATCTCGTATCGAGATCTCGCTGCCTTGTCAGAAAGAGTTTGGCAGTGCGCGAGTCGAGAAATCGAAAGTGAAGAAATCAAAAGTGAAGAAGTGAATATTTTTTTCATCGTTCTTGTGCATTTTATAACATGGCCGAAGAAAATATCATTAACATTAATGATGACGACGATGCTGATGTTATGATCATCGATGATGACGATGTGATGATCATCGAAAATAATAATGTGAGGATCATTGACAATAATAATGTATTGAATGTTGATGAAAATGACGAAGATGACGAAGATGACATCGAAGTAGAACCTTTGGCGGACAGCGATTACGAGAGTGTCGATAGTGATGATGAACTATTACAATTCAGAGAACGGAATTTAGACTTACCGGAAATATTGACGATGAGCGATACGATAAAAATATGTCGCATATCG
The DNA here is from genome assembly GCF_003227725.1 of Camponotus floridanus. Taxonomy (NCBI): domain Eukaryota; kingdom Metazoa; phylum Arthropoda; class Insecta; order Hymenoptera; family Formicidae; genus Camponotus; species Camponotus floridanus. Next base: position 8,561 of record NW_020229402.1, read on the forward strand.
TTCTATTATGTAAAATATGGACGGAAATATTGTGCGGAATGCTTCCTAAGACTATCGTTTTTATTTCTGGAAGCTAGAGCTGTACGGGAACATCGCTGCATGAATTGTCGACATTTAAGCAATATATCCTGCAAAGAGTGCAGGAAATCACTGTATCAAATATTACCGTGCGACATGTGCCCCATGTGCACACATTAAAACATTGTAAGTACTATTTTTTTAAATCTTATTATAACTATATATTTTTTTACTATATATTATAACTATATATTTTTTTTGTTACAGGAGCCTCCCCCTGAACCGACGCAACTCCCCCCCCCAAATTAATTTTATATATTTTTTATAATTATATTTTATTATAACATTACATTTTATATTTTTATATTTTTATATTTTTATATTTTACATTTTAATTTTAATTTTAAATACATATACACACACACACACACAAATATGTATAATATACACATACACACATTTTAAAATAAATTTGATATATATTTTAATTTAAAAAAATCTAATTATTTCGCATGCCTCTCCTTGCGTTCCCATCCCTGCGCTAGTTATAAGTATCGTTATCTCCCATGTGTTAATCTAAGTCTCGTCTCGTGCTAGTTATAAGTCTCTCTCTCTCGCACTAGTTGTAAGCCTCATTCGTCGCACGCGTTGTTCTCGCGTCATCGCTCCCTCTCCCTAGAACGCGTTGTTCTCGCGCCATCGCTCCCTCTCCCTCGCACGCGTTGTTCTCGCGCCATCGCTCCCTCTCCCTCGCACGCGTTGTTCTCGCGCCATCGCTCCCTCTCTCTCGCACGCGTTGCTCTCGCATGCGATGCATTTCGAAGAAATGCTGATGTTTATATTATTTATAAACCGAACATGTTCGTACGCAATATTGTTTATCAATCGGGCATGTAATACAATATTGCGATAAAACATCTAACACGCGCCGCCGCCGAAATCCCTCCGTCCCGCGTGACGTCATTCCCCCGCACCACCGTAATCCCCCGCGCGCCTCACCCCCCCTGAGAGGACCTGAGTTAGAACCCGCCCTATATACCTACTTATATCTTTTTATTTAATGACTCACTATATATTTAAATTATATTGATGATTACAAAAGTATGCAGTTGTAAATATTTAATAATGCATAAATATGTATTCACACACAAGTACGGTCTATCATTTCGAACAAATTCTTGCACGTACATATATTTTTGTTGGGTAAAAAGTTTTTATACATTTGTAAAATGTTTAAAAATATATCTATTATTATGTATGAATTTATAAAGAGATCTTTATATTAATGTTTATATTATTAAAAATATTCTTATGCAGAATGTCTCTTTGATATAGAAACATTTTTGAAAATAACAATGTACATCATTTAATATGTCAATGGACTAAATATGTCACGAAAGGAGACCGAAGCAACATAGAATTATTTTCAATTATATTTCATGTGTGTAATTAAAGCGTTTATCACATTTTTTTGGAAATAAAGTAATTGATTTATAGCGGGAAAAATGGGGAATTTGATTGGATGCACTAATGCACACTGGTGCATAATAAACACTGTCGTATATAAAATTACAATAGTAGAATTAAAATAATAAAGTAATTAATATTATAAATTTTTTTATTATATTATATTATATATATATATATATTAAGTATATTATATTAAGTTAATATTAACTAAAGTTATATTAAATAAGTTATATATTATATTATAAGTTTATTCAATGCGAATAATGATAATAATAGCTTGTACAATTAATTATATTATTTATTTTATTTATGTATGTGCTACTGTAAATTTTTACTTATTTGTACTAATACAAAAACGGTACTGCGTTACGTATCGTTTGATTCAATCTGCGTTATGTGAATATACAGAAAACATATAAATCATTGTTTTCTTAAATCCATTATTACTTTTCTTATAATCAGAATATTTCTTTATATTAAACAAATGCTTCTTATGCCAAAGGGAAGATACATAGAAATAAATTAATAATTAAAATGTTTATAATAAAATTTATTAAACAATTATATATACATATAATTATTTTTATTTATACATAGAACTATTTTTGTTTTATATATAACTTTTTTGTCAAACAATTTTTAAAGACTTTAATTCTTTTTAAAATAACGCGAGCATCTCCATGGAGAAAAATAAATTACAATGGAAGCAGCTAATAAAACGTCGTGGCACCACGTGATGAGATTAATCGTTCTAAGTCAGTTACTATTACGATTGCTAGTCGAAACGCACTATCGCGTTACTTATCGTTTGATTCAAACTGAGTTTTAAAGAATTTATTGAAAATATATGTATATATATGAATTAATATGAATTAATATCAATTTGAATACATCAGAATTAGTAGAATGAGAAAAACAATTAATTCGGGATTCAACGGAAATCGATTGAGTGCAAACGTTTATGAAAAATGCAAATTATGTTTGGAACAATATTATGTGTTTTATTGATAGGTTTAATACTGACAAAAGCAACTAACCGCCGAAGGTTAATATCACTTCAAACATCCTTCAAGAAGAAAATGTTTCCATGCATCCGGAATTAAATTTCACGGAGGTAAGAGATATTTTCGTTTGATTAAGAAACAATTGAATGTTACTGCAGTTTGTAGTGTAACTAAACATGAATGAAAATAAATTATATATTCTACATATAATAAGATAAGATAAAATAAAATAATTCAATATGAAAAAAAAGTATGTACGATGTTGTAAAAAGAGATGGATAAAGTATATATATATATATATATATATATATATATATATATATATATACAGGGTGTCCGTCGATTTTCGACCTTAATGAAATAAATAAGTAGATTGGCTCGAATTAACAAGAAATGACCGGTATTGCTTTGGGATTGTCGCAATAATTAACGAAATATTAAATAAAAAAGATCGGCCAATCTGCGTGAGTAAAAGCGCGCGGCGACGAGAGTCGTCCCACCGTAATCCGATACTACGAACGCGGCGAAGCGGTGGGCGGGTCGCTCTCCGAGACATGATGGTGGTTTGCGATATATCGCAATACCGCGGCGAAAAATGACCCGTCCCCCCTTTTCGTGGCGAGAAAATGATGCGCTATCATTTCCACACCACCTTGCGGTAGATAGCATGGTTTTTTTATAGTGGTTTCCCCCATAGGCCTATTCCACTCTCAATTTAAAAATTATTCAAAATGCCATTTTCTATACGCTGAATATATCGTAAATGTAAAAAATTAATGGACAGTACCTTTACAAAAATTGATTCGTGGTTGAAAATTCCTCGATAAAATGTATTGCACACGTTGATAATGTGATACGATGATAAAATTTTTCAAGAATCCTTTCTTCATCTCGTACACGAAGACGCACTGCTGGACCGGTTATCCCGATATTATGCACGACACTCAGTTTCACATAATTATTGCACAACACGTAAAATTGTACGGCCACTTGGTTTTCGTGCACGCCCGAGAAATGATTCCATGTAAATTGCGACGCACGATAAGTATTTTCTCCCGCTAGTCCGTATGCCACAATCATATCCGTATATTCCTGCAGAGTACACTTCATTTTCACTGTTAATTTACTACGCAAACACAAGATTTTTATTAAAACGTCTTAGCTCTCGCACGCTGTTACCAGACTGCGTACGCCAGCAGCACGCAACTACAGCTGAGCGGACATGCGAGTGTAATTGTGCGCAGGCGTCGAACTCACACGTACGCTTACACTCACATGTCCGCTCAGCTGTCAGCTGTAGTTGCGTGCTGCTGGCGTACGCAGTCTGGTAACAGCGTGCGAGAGCTAAGACGTTTTAATAAAAATCTTGTGTTTGCGTAGTAAATTAACAGTGAAAATGAAGTGTACTCTGCAGGAATATACGGATATGATTGTGGCATACGGACTAGCGGGAGAAAATACTTATCGTGCGGTCGCAATTTATATGGAATCATTTCTCGGGCGTGCACGAAAACCAAGTGGCCGTACAATTTTACGTGTTGTGCAATAATTATGTGAAACTGAGTGTCGTGCATAATATCGGGATAACCGGTCCAGCAGTGCGTCTTCGTGTACGAGATGAAGAAAGGATTCTTGAAAAATTTTATCATCGTATCACATTATCAACGTGTGCAATACATTTTATCGAGGAATTTTCAACCACGAATCAATTTTTGTAAAGGTACTGTCCATTAATTTTTTACATTTACGGTATATTCAGCGTATAGTAAATGGCATTTTGAATAATTTTTAAATTGAGAGTGGAATAGGCCTATGGGGGAAACCACTATAAAAAAAGCGCACCATGCTATCTACCGCAAGGTGGTGTGAAAATGATAGCGCATCATTTTCTCGCCACGAAAAGGGGGGACGGGTCATTTTACGCCGCGGTATTGCGATATATCGCAAACCACCATCATGTCTCGGAGAGCGACCCGCCCACCGCTTCGCCGCGTTCGTAGTATCGGATTACGGTGGGACGACTCTCGTCGCCGCGTGCTTTTACTCACGCAGATTGGCCGATCTTTTTTATTTAATATTTCGTTAATTATTGCGACAATCCCAAAGCAATACCGGTCATTTCTTGTTAATTCGAGCCAATCTACTTATTTATTTCATTAAGGTCGAAAATCGACGGACACCCTGTATATAAAATAATTATTTCTAAAAATAACAATTATTAAAATTAATGAAGTTTTGTGTCTACTATCTGCTACATTAATATATACATACAATGGCACTTCAACAGATTTTTATGTTATTTTTCTTCAATTTTTAAAATTTCTTTATTTTCCTAGATATATATATATATATATATAAATATATATATATTATATTTATTGATCTAAAGTAAGTTTTATATTATTGTAGATTTTATTTTATAAAATTAATTTAGAAAGTTAGCATCATTTCTTTGTGTTTAGGATAATTATACAACGGGACAGAGCTACTAAATATCGAGATAGAAAATCTGTCTGACAAAAAAATCATTCATCAAACATTCTTCAAGTTGTATCTATTAACGCTAATATTTCGATTGACAATATATTCAACAACTATCGCTGGAATTTATATTAATTTTCATTGTACATATATTCATTTATATACAATTATATACACATATTCTTATCGAGACATTATCGGTTTATACTATCGGTTTATATTTATTATTTGCTGAATTTGTTTGTGTTAAAAATATAACGAACATTCGAAATAATTCGCGAAAAAACTTGACAAGGTAATAAATAAAAGAATTTATATAATTCTATGACTAATATATTTAATAACTGTAAAGAAATAATATTTTTAATCTTTTTATTCTTGAAGTACAAACATTAATAAAACTTTAGTAATATCGGCAAATTTTTAAAAAGAAATATGAGTTACGGTATAATTGAATAGAGTTAACTAACTCATCGTGAGCATGAATCAAATCGTTAGACAAAAGTGTTTTAATAATTGCAAAGAGCTATGTAATTGTAACTATGCTAATTGTAAAGAGCTTTCGCTTGTACTTGACAAAAGCTGTTATGAATCCTCATTGACTCTCGTTAACCTATTGATTGATTTTCTTTTTAATATGAGTTATGTTTGATATAGAGGATGCCTTTAAAAAAATAAATAAAAACTAGATTTTATGATATAAATAAAACTACATCACATTCAATTTATATCATTTAGGAATGGTATATATCAAACCGGTATTATTAAGCAAACCAAAAACGAATGGCAATGTTTTGTTTAATTTTATGTATTATATAATTTATCATTAAAATCCCCAGAAACAATCGCCTCAATGATATTCACTTAATTCTTTTCGTATGTTACATTTTATGAAGGATATTTCAATGTCCGAGAAAAGTGATCATCATATACTAAATTTCAAATCTGACCGGAGTCATTCTGATAGTACTGTTAGAAATGAGCGGGAAGTCGATGAAGTTATATTACTTGCAAATATTTCTACCATTCCAGAATCTATCGGTAAGTTGCAAAAAATAAAACATTAATAACAAAATCTATGATAAAAAAGTGTAAATATAATTTAAATTCAAGAAAGAGTGGCAATCAAATCTAAAAATATCTTCCAGTATTGAAAAGAATATAAATTCTAATTCTGCTCTAAAAACAAACAGAAAAGCGCAATATAAAAATAACATTGTACATAAAAATTGTTATAATTTATGGTAAAATCAATTTTATTAATATGTTACTCTGTTTTAAAGCAGTCGCAAATATTATACTTCTGATTTCTTAAGCTATAGGAATTTTTCGAAAAGTACTTGTCGTTTTAGTAAAAGTTATTTATTTTTGCCATGAATTAACGATTACTTTTCTAAATCTTAAATGACGCAAAAAATTATTATATTATCTTTTTAAAGATCAATACTGTGCTAATTTCTATATTTTGTAGTTTACATTATTTATTTTTTTATTTTTTTTAATTTAATTAAGTTTATTTATTTTTTCTCTTTCCTTTATTTTCACATTAAATTGTTCTTTCTGATTTACTGAGATAATCCACTTAATCTTATATATAACTGTTAATGTGTACGATCTTAAAATCTTTAGAAAGCAGTTTGAGCAAGCCAACATCTCTCAGAGCATTTGTACAATTCGACAGTCAATTTACAGAAAAAGTAAACGACATTTTTGTGACATTGAGGTAAGAAATCTAAATTCCCAGTTTGTATTCTTTCGTTTTTCTTTCTTTTTCTTAAATTCAACGACATAAATATATCAAAATGATAATTCTGTTATAATTTTGTTAAAATATAAAATAGTTCAAATTTTATTTCAATTTATTTTTTTAATTTATTTAAATTTAATTTAAATTTAATTTAATTTATTTTTTAACGACATCTCGGACATTGAGAAGGATCTTGAAAAGATCGAAACGTACGTATGTATTATTTTCTGTTCACTCGAATCAATTTTTTCAGACATATTTTTTATATTTTTATATCTGACTGATTATTAATATATTATGTCTCTTACTTAGAGTCTTTATTATTATTTCGATTTTTTTAGGCTCTTGCGCCACGTTCTTTTAGCCTTCCTTTTTATTTCGTTTTGCTAAAATTTTACGTTTTACAGATGGAACCAACCAGAATTTGCCAATGAAATAATACAAATGTACCAAGTGCAGTGTTCTTTCTTCGAGGACTTTAAAGAAACCTGCGACGATAGAAATATCACAGCTACAAAATTGGCGCACACGGTGCACAATCTAACATCTAACACGACATATTATTTTCGAGTACGTGCGCTAAAATTGTTGCTGGTCCTTAGACGGATTTAATCAATGTGTCGACTACACATGAAAATTCAATACGTATATTATTATTTACAACGTATGAAGGTATCAAATTATGGGACTTGGATTTGAACATTTATATTACTAATGTCGTAAATTTTACAAAGTACGTAATTTTACAGAATATACTCATAAAAAAATGGTTTTAATTATCATAAATCATTTTTAATTATAAAGTAAAAGTTATTACTATTATGCACAAGTTTATTATTATCAACATCGTAGTCATAACTATAAAATTAGAAATCTCGACTATAATTTTTTTACTATACAATTATAGTTTCTTTTTTCAAATCAGCATTTAGTTTCATTTATTCATCAATATGTGTCACTTATTTGATACAAGACCATAGAATTTATTGGATTGACGAAAAAGATCTAAAGGCATTGAAGATTAATGAAAATAATATCACAAAAATAGCTAGCTTCGAACTATATTTATATAATCTCTGCATTGAATGGGTAGCAAGAAATCTATATTTCACCTATAATGATTTCACCTACTCTTATATTATGAAGTTCGACTTAACAATGCGGAAAAATGGCATAATTAAATTTGATGAGATTATCAAATCGCAAAATTATATTCTCCATTTAAGTGTATCACCGTCTATGGGGTAGGTTAATTACCGTTCACTTGAGAAAATAATTTTTCATTAAAGATTTATGCAAATTTGTAACTTTTCTATCATTTTACGTGATTTTACAATTAAGATCATAAATAAAAAATATAATAAGTTGTTATATAATTATAAGAATTTCGAATTTTTACTATATATAAATTTTTGTTATATTTTTAAAATTTTATATTTTTAAATTTTTGTTATATTTTTAAAATTTTTAAAATAATGTTAAGTAATTTTGTGTTAAAATAATGTTTTATAATGAGTAAAATAGTTACATATTTTTTAGAATGTTATATGTAACATACAATAATAGGACAATGACAGCAAATAGTATGGTGAAATATCATCTCGATGGAGAAATCGAGCAAAATGTTAAGATAAATACATCCTTTTGCCTATTTCATTCTATAAAATCTTTTCGTGAAGTAATAATTGATGATATGAATAATGAGGAGCCGTTAATTTACTGGTTAAATGCGAATTACATAATTGTAACAGACATTAACATTTCTATATGCAATACGATTTTACACTATTTATAACATAAGTGATTTTAAACATAAGTGTTAAATACTTTTATTTAAACATAATATTTTAAACATAATTTTAAACATAAGATTTTAAACATAAGTGTTAAATACTTTTATTCTATGACGATTGACAAAACAAACATTTATATCTTAACAAATGTTCGGAATGATTTTAATTCTGGATACGCTATATACGTTTTGAAAACGAAATATGCAAGTCTCAACAGCGTAAATGCAGCCGAATATGTTGAAAAGATAACAAAAATAAATAATAATGTCCCATTTCAAAAAATTTACGCTTTTGATAAATCTTTACAACCATATCATACCTTCTTTACAACCATATCATGAGATGTCTGACACCTTACGAAAAAGTTTACAATTTTGAGAATGTGAATGCAACGGCAAACAGCATCAATGTAAATTTTCCGGAACCGATGGTGAAGAGTGGGTGCAAAAAATATAATTTACCAACTACTATATATACTATCTCTGTAAGCTGTTTAGACAACAATCTCAACAAGTCTGAGAAATTTAATGTGCTGCGATATGTGACGTGCGAGCGATATTACGAGATTCAGAACTTAACCATTTACAGAATACAAATTGAAGTTTACTTTAAGCAATTTTTACTTTGATCAATTATCAATAAATCCATTCGATTCGAATGTGATACCAATAAAAACTAATTTGGGCAGGCCTAATGCACCAGAAAACATAAGTGTTTTAGCTTTGACGCCTACTATAGCAGTAGTTCATTGGATGCCACCCAAGCAATTGAACTGCGTGGGAATGACCTACGAAGTGAGTATTGGAAGTTAGTGAACGTCACGCAAAAGAGTAAACAATTTATCAATGTGCCGAAACGTATGGCAGATGGCAGATTTTTCACAAAGATTAACTTGTCGGAACCAGTACAAAATTACTCGATATACGTGCGTGTGTATCCAACTAATTTCAGCGATTTCTACAACGAGAGTTTAAACGAGATCGTTCACATATCCTCAGAACCAAACAATATTACTTTGAGCGGGGTCAACATAAATAGCATGAACATTTCATGGATCTCCAACATTAATCTGAAGATCTTTTGTATACTGGAATACAAAGAGATTGCAGCAGAAAAATGGCAAACAATAAATTATTTTAAAATAAATTATAATAATGAAGTAATGTACCGTGTCGAAAATTTACAATCGGGCTTTTTATATAAGTTTCGCTTGATATTGACATACCACGAATATGAGGAAAATTTGATATGACCGGCTGATGAAAGATTTATTTTTTCAACACGTGGTAGCAAACGTGGTAAGTAAATATCCATACAGCACAATAAAGTTACGGATATATTGAAGAATAATTTCATTGAAACATTGCAATATTGCAAATCGAATGCGAAACTCTGATGAGTTATTGTTATAAGATTGTGAAGAAGTTAAGCTGTTCGTTTTTTGCAATTAAATATTGTAATAATATTATAACGTAATATATTGGAGAAAATGCAATGTTATTGCAACCATATTTTTGTTTTTGATGGATAAATATCTTGGAAACATTTAATTAAATTAAAAAGCTCAATATAAATAGAAGTTTGCAATATCTAAGATAATCATGTCTAAGATAATATATTGCAAAATTGTATTTAAACATAATCATATACACAACATAAAATGTTATATTTTATACAAAATTACTTTAAACTCTTACTTACAAATCAATTCTCTTATTTTAAATGTTCTATATACTCTTATAATGGGTACTTTATACACTTATATTATATATTGATAGTGATAGAATTAATTATACATTACTAATTATATTTTTATTTAAAAATTTAAAAAATTCATTATAAATATATTTATTTACATGTGAAAAATACATAAGAATGCATAGAAAAATATAATGACAGATATAATAGTATCTATTCTTAGTATAATAAAAAGATATATTATCTTTGAAGATTAATATCGTATTCGTAAATAAAGTGAAAATATATTTGTAATATTGCAATATTGTTGCAAAGTAGTTGTAATGTGCTGCATAGATATTATGTTCTAATTTTTTTAGATATAAATATACCAAAAATTATATTTTGTATTAAAGTTGTAAGTAAAAATAAATTTGTAAAAACATACACAGACGAAGATATTAAAATTATATTTTTACTTAATACAGATATTCCGAGCAATCCTGAAATAATAGAAAAAAAATATTACTTATTATTGATGTTAAGTTTTATCGTTATAGTTACTATAATCTGCGTCTGCTACTTTTATTATTGTAAGTATGTTTGATTTGGCTATCGACTTGATTTGTAGATTATACATATATGTGTATATATATATATATATATATATATATATATATGTATATCTAATAAACTATCTAGAAATTTACTGAAAACATAATAATTTAATTATATAAAACTAAACGAAAAATTAAATTTACTAAAAAAACAATAGATTTTATAATGTTATTACATAATTAACACGAAATTTCATAACAGTGCATCGTCAAAGCAGAAGTAATAATGAACAATTTTTGTCTTCAATAATGATCAATATGGAATTGGCGATTCTACCTTGCCGAAACACTCAATTCAATATGATTTTCAGTCCTATGTTACATTATAATTCGGATGAATGTGCGATAACTATAGTCGCACGTAAACAGATTACACTTACAAAAGCTTGGTAGCGGCGAATTTGGAAAGGTAAAAATTAATCTTTTCAAGTAACGTTTCAAAACAATTTCTAGATCAACAAAACAGATATGTATTTTCTAATAAAGATATAAATTACATAAATTTTTATAATAAATTATGAGTAATATAAAATTTAGATGAGACAACAAACATTCACTTTATTATATAATTTGCTAAATTATTTAATATAAAGTAAAATATAATATTACTTGACATTAAACACCCTTTCTAATGAAGTACGTATGTAAATTTGTGTAAAATATTTTGCAGGTGTTTCAAGGAAAGGTGAAAAATTTAGAAAGATTGGATACAGAGATATCCGTTGCAATAAAAACGCTTCGAAAGGATGCTTCTTCCTATGAGAAAAAGAAATTAATAAAGGAAGCCAAGCTTATGAACATTTCGACACAAACATATATTTTCGACACAAACATATATTAAGACTGTTGGCCGTTTGTTTAGATGGAGATTCACCGTTATTAGTGTTGGAATTGATGGAAATTGGTGACCTGTTAAAGTATTTGAGAGAATGTTGAAATTTGCAAACGTCAGATTCGTATGCCCTGCGTTTGCAAGATTTGTTCGCCATGTGCGAAAATGTTGCGCGAGGTTGTTGTTACTTGGAAGAGTTGCGTTTCGTACATAGAGATCTAGCGTGTCGCAATTGTTTAGTATCTTCGAGAAATCGCGAGGATCGTGTCATCAAAATTGGAGATTTTGGACTAGCTAGAGATATCTACAAGGATTATTATCGCTTGGTTAATACAATTATGAAAATATTTAATGATTTTAAAAATTGAATTCTTTTTAAAATACTTTCTATTTTTTTATCATAATAGTATACTGCATTGTTTCTTTAAGTAATATAGAATATAAATAGTTTTTTATATACAGCAAGAAATAAATAAACGTTTTTTATTTTGCACATATTCTAAAAATGAACAACTTGAACCAGAAAATTAAAGGTTTGTTAAAATCATGTTTTAGGAAGGAGAAGGTTCGCTTCCTGTTCGCTGGATGCACCCGAATCTTTGATGATCAGAAAATTTACTTCTTAAAGCGATGTTTGGTCATTTGGGGTATTAATGTGGGAAATTACATCGTTGGGTGAGCAACCTTATAGTGCCAAGACTAATGAAGAAGTGGTAAATTATGTACGTGCTGGAGGCAGGTTGCCGATGACTCTTAACTGTCCGTCACCATTGTACCAGTTGCTAAGTTGCTGAAGTGCAGCGGATGCTAGAACCAAATTTCGAATTTTGTCTGAAAAATATTATAGCATTAAGAAAAAACATAGAAGATGCCTTACTAAGTCCAGTCGATACTATTTAGCCGATATACTTAAATCATTGCTTATCTTATTTTCCAAACGACTCAATAAATCTTAATGTAGAAAAAATATTTCTAGGATATTTCTAAATTGATTCTTATTTTTAGGTTTGATCTTAATATTATATGTATCAATGAAAGTAAAAGAAATTTTGTGATCTTTCCTTCCATAAAATTTTGATTATTATTAAAAAATATCACAACAACTTAATAAATCTTAATACAGAAAAAATATTTCTAGGATATTTTTAAATTGATTCTGATAAGATTATTTTTAGGTTTAATCTTAATGTTACATGTATCAATGAAAATTAAATTTTGTAATATTACTTTCCATACAATTTTGATTATTATTAAAAAATATCACATTTGTTTTCATGATTGACAAAATCAAATAATATGATTATATATCATATTTGTGTCTTTCAGTAATCGAAGCGAAATTTAATGATTGTGTTTATATATACAGGGTGACCCATTTTAACTTAGGCAGCCAAATAACTCGAAAAATAAGCACACTACGAAAAAATGGTTAGAATCAAAATTTCGTCATTTCGAGGGGGACGTACAATGGCGTTAAAATCTGCCCCCCCACTCTCCCCCTGGGCGGTGAGGGGGGCAAGTTTGAAATCTTAAATGGGAACCCCTATTTTTCATTGCATATTCTTGTAGCTTATCTCGAGAGCTTTCCAAAACACTATAATTAAATACCTTTTTATTAAGTACTTTTTGAGTTATAAGGCTTGAAATAATTTCTTAATTTTACATAAACCATAAAATATCTAGTAAACCATTCATTTTTCGATTATCTTACCTTCATACTTTTGTGTACAAAATAATGAGAGGAATCAATTGGTGTAAAGAAAACATACAGTTGTTTTTAAGAAAAAATATGGAATTGTTAATTGCAAATTACATATTTTTTCTTAGAAACAACTATGTGTTTTCTTTACACCAATTGATTCCTCTCATTATTTTGTACATAAAAGTATGAAGCTAAGATAATCGAAAAATGAATGGTTTACTAGATATTTTATGGTTTATGTAAAATTAAGAAATTATTTCAAGCCTTATAATTCAAAAAGTACTTAATAAAAAGGTACTTAATTATAGTGTTTTGGAAAGGTACTTAATTATAGTGTTTGGAAAGCTCTCGAGATAAGCTACAAGAATATGCAATGAAAAATAGGGGGTTCCATTTAAGATTTCAAACTTGCCCCCCCCTCACCGCCCAGGGGGAGGGGTGGGGGGGCTGATTTTAACGTCATTGTACGTCCCCCTCGAAATGACGAAATTTTGATTCTAACCATTTTTTCGTAGTGTGCTTATTTTTCGAGTTATTTGGCTGCCTAAGTTAAAATGGGTCACCCTGTATATGTATATGTATAAACAATAGTAGTGATACTATGAGAGTTCTAACTCAGGTCCTCTCAGGGGGGGTGAGGCGCGAGGGGAACCGCGGTGCGGGGGGAGTGACGTCACGCGCGGGGAAGGAGGAACCGTGGCGCGCGTTGGGTGACGTCACCCGCGGGGAAGGGGGATCCGCGGCGCGAGCGATGGGCGAGAGGGTCCGCGAGGTGAAGGAGGATCCGCGGCGCGAGCGATGGGCGAGGGGGTCCGCGAGGTGAAGGGGGATCCGCGGCGCGAGCGATGGACGAGGGGGTCCGCGAGGTGAAGGGGGATCAGCGGCGCGTGCGATGGACGAGGGGGTCCGCGCAGTGAAGGGGGATCGGCGGCGTGAGCGATAGACGAGGGGGTCCGCGCGGTGAAGGGGGATCGGCGGCGCGACCGATGGACGGTGGTGTGAGAAGGACAGCGCAACGTATGGGAAAAGGACAGTGCAAAGTGTGTGAAGAGGACAGTGCTACGAGTGCGACAAGGATGGCGTTAACGTGGAACAAGGACGACGTATAGGTGGGAGAAGGACGACGCAAAAGTAAGTGAACAACGAGTATATGAAAGAGAGAGTACGATAATATCGCGAGACTTACAACTAGCGCGTGCGAGAGAGAACGATAGCGCGAAAAGAGAACGATAATATCGCGAGACTTACAACTAGCGCGTGCGAGAGAGAACGATAGCGCGAAGATGACGCGTGCAAGAGAGAACGATAATATCGCGAGACTTACAACTAGCGCAAGAGAGACGCAAGGATGGGGACGCGAGGAGAGGCACGTAAATAATTAGATTTTTTTTTCTCAATTAAAATATATAAAATTTATTAAAATGTGTGTGTTAATACAATTGTGTGTGTGTGTGTGTGTGTGTACTTAAAATTATGATTAATATAAAATATAATATAATAATAATAATATAATAAAATAATGATATAATTATAATAATAATAACTTGGGGGTGCGGGGGGGGGGTGGAGGGGCCAGGGGAGCCAGGTGAGGGGGCCGCTCCTGTAACAGAAAAAAAGATGCGCGTTAATATAAAACTATAGTTACAATATTTATAAAAATACTTACATCTGTGCTCCCCATTCTGTACACCATTGGGTGCCCGAATCTCCCTGGGCACCCAAATCTCCTCCTCCATGTAGGGCTCTTCCCCGAAGAGCCGCCGAAGGTTGAAAACGTCCTCCTCATCTGGAGGACTCTCCGGGGCGTCGCCCCACATGAAGGAGAGGTCGTTTCTCCTCTACCGCCGCTCCGCCCGCACCCATTGCCGGTGCTCTATATTCATAAAGCCGGGTATCCGGACTTCAGATAGGGACTAGAAAATAAAAAATATAAGTATTATGTACAATAGATGTACAATTTTATATAAATTATTCGCAAAATCAATACTTACCTCCCAATGGAAGGCCAGTTTCACCAATAAAACGCAGAGCAAGTTAGAGAAGGCCTGCTTCCATCCGGTACAGTTTTCCATGATATATTCCATTTTAACTTTTTTTAACTTTCACACTTTACTCGTACAGTCTCTGAAACTTTATGAAGCGGTAACGAGGTCTCGGCACGAGGTTTTATAGTAGAGATGCTGCATTATCACCATGTCAAAAATGCGTCGTAAGACAAAAGTACACCCGATCCCACGCAACTCAGCGCGGTATAATATAATATAATATAATATCACGACTTTGCGAACAGATAAAACGGTGGACGTATCATTATCGCTTTACCAAAAACGCGTCGTAAGACAAAAGTATGCATGTTCCCATGCAAATTAACACGATATAATGTGTCAACCCCGATCAAATGGTAATTGAACGGAAACGAACGTCCATCGAATGGCTATCAAACGGTCATTGAACGGTCTTTGAACGGAAACGAACGGTAATTGAACGCTTTTCGAACGGAATTGAACGCTCATCGAACGCTCGCCAAACGGTCATCGAACGCTCGTCAAACAGTCATTGAACGGACTTTGAACGGAAATGAACGGTAATTGAACGGTAATTGAACGCTTTTCGAACGCTCATCGAACGCTCGCCAAACGGTCATTGAACGCTCTTCGAACGGAAATGAACGACCGTCGAACGGTAATTGAACGCTCTTCGAACGCTCTTCGAACGGAAATGAACGACCGTCGAACGGTAATTGAACGCTCTTCGAACGCTCTTCGAACGGAAATGAACGCTCTTTGAACGGAAACGAACGGTAATTGAACGCTCGTCGAACGGTCATCGAACGGTAATTGAACGGTCATCGAACGATCATCGAACGGAAATGAACGCTCTTCGAACGGAAATGAACGGTAATTGAACGGTCATCGAACGGTAATTGAACGTTGAACGCTCTTCAAACGGAAACGAACGGTAATTGAACGGTCATCGAACGGTAATTGAACGCTTTTCGAACGGAAATGAACGCTTTTCGAACGGAAATGAACGCTCTTCGAACGGAAACGAACGGTAATTGAACGCTTTTCGAACGGAAATGAACGCTTTTCGAACGGAAATGAACGCTCTTCGAACGCTCGTCAAACGCTCTTTGAACGGAAATGAACGGTAATTGAACGCTTTTCGAACGGAAATGAACGACCGTCGAACGGTAATTGAACGGTCATCGAACGAAAATGAACGATAATTGAGCGGCCATTAAACGGAAACGAACGGTAATTGAACGCAAAACTATATTCACTTATCAAACAAATATTACAATGTATTACAATGTATCACAATGTACTATCGAAATACAATATCTGTGGCAGCTGTGTCACGTATGGAAACACGATACTGCGCACACGCATAGATAGGGATGAGGAAAAAAAAGGAGAGAATAAGAAAGACGATAAAAATATATCACATCATCAATTTATTATAAGTATGGATTCGAAGAATCATGATGTTTCAACCACCAATTATAAATTTTAAATACATTTTGTAAAGCGCAATTTTTTACATGATTTTCACAACGCATAGTATTCTTAACATCTAACTTATTTAAAGAAGCTACATCCTCGTAGTCTGCATCCAAAGTTTCGATAATCACATCGTTTCTCGCATCATCGTCCAGTATATCGGCCAACCATTGCCGTTTTTCATGGCCTTTAACGTACACGAGAGGTGACACATCATCCTCCTCCGTTGCACCCATCACCGCCGTCGTGATTAAACGTTTCGAATTCCAATATGAAACGTGTCCATCATTCCACGATAATCCATGATGGTTTTTAATCAGCCATAAAACCTGGCATCTCTCAGATTTTGTGAGCATGTACCATGGTACCGGGCATGTAAAAATGTAATGAGAAAGTACGGATCCATTTCTCAAAACCGCAGCTTCCTTCACGACAAAATTTTTCCCAACGATAAATCCTTGCAGATCCACAAACGTTGGCGCAGCCATGATGATAAGATCCGATCGCAGACTGATGTCAATCATCAAACATCTCAATCTTTTATATTTTTCTTCATGTGCAATGGAGGGGATATTTGCTGACCTATGTAATTTTGCGGACTACATTAGTCAATGGATTATATTCGACAACCCGATCGTGCAAGATGAGACAATATGCGGTAGTATTCGCAGGTATATTTTCCCTGCACTCAAACTCTATTCTCACATCCACAGTAGCAGTTTTGACAGACTCGTTTTGTCGCGAGCAATCAATGACCGCTAGAGGACCGCAATGTAGAAATTTTGGAATGGTTAATAGCGCGGTGCTATTATCACATCCGTAATACGATTTGCGAAAACGAGAGTACATGTCGAATAGGACGGCGAATCTATTTTTTTCAAAATCTAAATTTAAATCATCGTAGGGATAAAATTCCGAGTTTAAATAGAGTTTAACGTTGGTCAATTTGCAGTTATCGAACAATGTAACATCTTGTGACACCGAATTCTTTTTACTAGTTTGTAGTGCAAAGATCACGTATCGCGGTTTCTCTAGCTGGGAGGCGGCTTTCACGGTCCACGAATGTTTGGTCGTGCTATGTAACAGAGGAAATTCGTATAGATCCCAAGATCGGAAACTCATGTTCAAATACCGTCCGCTTTCCAACATTCGCAACATTGATAATTTATTAATCTCGTTCAATATTACATGAGGCATACGCCACTGTATCTTGAGTAATTCAATCTCAGCTTCCGACGACGGATGTCCGAATAGACAATTATTATCGTTGCGCGAACGTATCAAAATCAATTCGTGACGAGCGTTAATCACAACGCGTTTATAATCTTCGCAAAATCCCAGCAACATGTTGAGCGGCACGCAAAAGTTGAAATAATTTTTGTCACCGTTGTACGTCAAATCCCACGATGCATTCTTCAAGTTTATACTTTTCTGATGTGTTAGAGAGACATAATTTTTGAGCGTCGATGTTATTCCAACATTTCTGTTGCGATCAATCTCTACTCCGTCGAGTTCGTATCGAAGCTCATCAAACATGAATGCGACGCAATTGTTTCCCAATACAACCTTCATTTCATCATTCGCTTTACGCACATTAAATCTTCCCTCGATGTAAAGAAAGCTTTCGCACGGTAACGTGTATAAATCCTGATGTTGTATAGGTATTCGTATCTCGTCGCTGTATCCAAGCGTCGTATTGGCGTACGGATTGTACGTATGAGTCTCAATCTTGACGATGCGATCATCAAAGACTGGCTCACCTCCGATATTCAAAACATCAATCATTCTTTTCGTACGATGAATCCCAATGATTTCAAAAATTCACGATTCAACGCGCTCAGCTTCTTTTTAACGGCAATCTTATTATTGTCACCCGATACTGCTCGCCTTACTGCAATAGTATTGTCCCGCGTAAAAGTATTGTCTCTCGCGTGCTCCGTTTCGTTCAGTACAAGCATACTATGTTTGTCGCCGCCGTATATGCAATCTTACGGTAATTTCCTCTCCTCGAAAATCGAGCAATCGACCTCTTTGATCCACAATACGTATCGTTAAATCCGTAATGCTCCGTACAACGATCGGCAGATAAATGATCTGTGCCGGCGTTTCCGATATCTTATATCCTGGCGGTACGCTCGGTGAAAATTCATGTATCGTGTGTACGCGCATGCCGTTGCTGTACGCACCAGTAGTCACGTTGCATTCTATACGAATAATATTTATGTTTATAATATTAACAGGTTCGTCTGATTCATACCACTTGCGAGGTTGCAATATACGATTCGACGAGAATCCAAGCAAGGATCCTACATTGTCGGGTTTGGTAAAGTTTATTCTGTAGGCGCATTTGATTTCACTCTTTAGCGTACTGTGATTGGCGTGGAGCACTATTGGATATTCCTCATCATAATCGTTTTCACCATCTCTGGAAAGGTGCTCATCTCGCAAAATTGCGCGTTTGAGATAATCATTTATGGCGTGCAATTCGTACGATCCTTCGGGAATCGTAATTTCCTTGTCGTCGTTGCCAAAATAAAATTTATTATTCGAAAAATTTACGTTCGGAATCGTGTTATAAGTTTCAAAATCCGTTAATCCGAGCTCGTAATCGGCATCGGTCAAATCTATAGCGGGGAAATAGCTTACAGCGAGAACGCTGCTTCTGCCAGTCAACGTAAGTGTCAGTGACATGTCGAACGAATACTGAGTCATGACGATGGATTGTCAGGCTTTAAATTGATCGTTTGAAGAAATTTTAAACACAACTGTCCACAGATACTCTGATTATAACTTTGATAAGATGTGTAATTGTATTCAATTTTCACTCGTCCGAAATATCGTACAAGTTCCTTGGGCGGTCGAAGATTTCCAAAACTGTCAAAATATACGACACGATCGCCCCTCTTTGCGTACGCTACCCAATGAGTACCGGGACCATCAACGTCATCCAAATTGACGATACCGCTCTCGTTTCGTCGTACGCCGCTTATCGGTAAATTATTGCGCATGAAAACACCTCTAAAGAAAGGTATACACATACGTTTCGCAAATTGTTGCAATTGCACGTTAGTTGTCGCACCCGTAGGCATTTTTAATGTTTTTTCGACGTTTTTTTTTTTCTCTTAGACTTTGTTGAGAATCCCTGTCCACGCTTGTACGGAGCGAGATAAAGTCCGCGACCTTCCATAGCGCGATTGTGACGCTGCATCTCTTCCAGCTGACGTTGCGCAGCCTTGCTATCGTTTACCGCCTTTGCGATTCCCGCCGCACCGCCGGCTAATGAACCGACAACTCCCAATAACGGTAAAAGTGGTAAAATACCACCACGTTTCGCTACAGGAAGTATTCGTTTCTTCCTCCTCTTTGTCGTCGATGGCTTTTTCATCCCCATGCCGAGTTTTGTCTTTGCCTTCATTGCCGCCCAAACAGTCGTAGCGGCTGCTCTTTCACCGAGAGTCGAATCCCTCGCGGTAATGCGTTCTTGCGCTCTTGCAGCTAGTATGCGATCAGCGATGTGACGTTGGTCGAGGTCGTTGCTTCGCGCGTAAGCAATGTCGTGTTCACGACACGCCGCATCCAATGGATTGATGCCTCGATCACCTCTAGCCAATCGTTTCTCTAATCGAGTTCCCGGCCCGCAAAACTGATAACCGGGAATATGTAATTCGATGGGAAGCGCGTTTATCGCACGATTTAAGAGGCCGCTACCTTTTACAATTCTCGCTGACATACGTCGCAATCTTTTATCAACGGTGGTGGACCGTCAATGTGTGTTTGCTGCCACGGCTGGTTGTAATGTCGCATGCACGAACGATATTGTCGAACCTCCGAATCAGCCTTTATATATTCTGGAAGCTTGTCCCACAATCGTTCCACGTAATCACCAAAATTTTGAAGTAATAAAATCTTTGGGATATACTGCAGTTGTTTGGCGGTAAGCCCGAGAATGTCTCTCTCATCCGACAGAAGGAGAAACATTTTTGATACTGACCGGTTTCGAGTCGAGACACTTCTATAAATAGGTCTCCCCCTCGTGATCATTCGCAAAATTGATTCGAAAGAGAAAACATGCGGTTCGTGCGACAAGCGCGAGTAATCAAAGTATCAAATTTCGATGATAGACGGAAATTATTAATATCGGAAAAAAAAGTACGCAAGCATGGAAACATGCTGCCGACTACTATACGCGGTATCGTTTGCGGCCCTTCAAATTGTGGTAAGACAAACGTGTTGATTAGTTTGATAGAAAGTCCACACGGTGTACGTTTCGAGAACGTGTACGTATACTCGAAATCGCTTCAACAGCCGAAATACAAATACTTGGAAAATTTACTAGCACCTATAGATGAAATCGGCTACTTTACATTCTCTAATAACAGCGATGTCATTCCACCGAGTGAGGCGCTTCCGAATTCCATCTTTATCTTTGATGACGTGGCATGCGACAAGCAGGATACGATAAGAGAGTACTTTGCAATGGGTCGACACTCGAGCGTTGACTGTTTCTATCTTTGTCAGACGTACGCCAAGATACCTAAGCATCTTATACGCGACAACGCGAACCTGCTGATCCTGTTTAAACAAGACGGTACAAATTTGAAACATGTGTACAACGATCACGTGAATACCGATATGTCTTACGACGATTTCCATGCATTGTGTCAGAAATGTTGGCAACGCAAATATGGCTTCGTAGTCATTGATAAAGATAGTACGTTGATCAATGGACGATATAGAAGGGGATTTAATGATTTCGCGATACCGTAAAGCGATCAGTCATCATCGACACATCGATCGAGCATCATGAACGGCGATCGTGAAAAGATTGCGACAGAGATTGCAAAAACGAGCGAATCGATTCGCAAAAAATATCGCGCTTTTGAAAACTGGTAAAATGGAGGAAGATATCATATTGGAAAGGCAATTTAAACCGATTACCGAGCCTTTAAAACAGCTTGTCGAAAATACTGTGGAATCTGATGCATCGAAAATCGAACCGCTGAGTTTGACGTTTGGTGAGAAGCATGAGGAAAAAATAAAAGAGACCAAGCAAGGACTAAAGCGAGCACGGATAAATATGCCGATAAACGATTCACCGATATATTCGACACCGAATCGATCAAAGCGAAGGAAGCAATTTTCTAATATGGCTACTGTTTCTACTCCGATAAAAGTACAACCGCGTCAAACAATACCATCCACGTCCGTCGAAGAAATTTACGAGACCACACCCGATTCTTTTGTAACATCGGTCCGACACGAATTAGAAACGTCCGAAGGTCAGAAAACGTTCCGAGAGCATTTAGGTCCACTGGCGCAAAAATATATAGGAGATATTATGAGTGTTGATAAAAATAAGAGTATGGATTACGTCTACGGCGTTAAATTTACCAATGAAGGAATGATGCTGCTGGGTGATAAATGTTTCGATGTGGACAAGGAAGATAATATAATTATCGATGGAATAAAATATAAGGGAACCGAAGGTATCTACGATTTGATTTTTAAAAAATTTCCCAATCATAAAAAATATACTCGAGATGATTTGCATAAATATCAAAGTATATTAAAGATAACAAATGCGCATAAACGTGACAACAAAGTTAATAATCCTATTAAAACTAATAAAGGGTACAAGTACAAATATATAATTGCACCATTATTCCCCGATAGAAAGATGGGAAGAGGTATAGACGCGCCGCGCACCATGACGTTAAGCGACAACATGATCGATTACGTGCATTGGAACGATCCCAACGAATTGGTGGATCGTTTGCGATTGCTGGACGCCTCGCGTCGAGCCGGCAACAATGCTCACGACAATGAAATCTTGTCGATTATCGAAGAACTTCGCGAGGCCGGCATTATTATAAATTAAACTATGCGTCGGCGATACGCGTCATTCGGTCAATGTTCTCGGTACCGAAATGTCGATTAATAAATTCGGATTATCATTGGGATCGTCGAACAATTTGTACTATGTATGGAATGGATTATTGAGAAATTACGTTCGCGATAACGCTCTCTGCCAAACTACTACCGGCTTTGACGCAAGGTCGCGCAAGATTCAACGCGTAGCGCAACCGGAAGCTGATAGCGACGTTGTCAACAAACGATACGTGGATAAACTTTTGAGAGATCGGCAGGGAGAAATTGAGCAAAAAATTATCGCGCTTGAAACAAACGTGCAGGCGCTGCGATTAATGATGGATGAGATAAAGAATGTGCTGAGACATGCAACATCTAACGCGACACAGTAAGCGAGATATACTAATATCGCATATTAATTATGCCTCGATCAAACGTACGAGAGAACAAAAGCATCTCCGAAAAGCGGCAACTAGTCGAGGAATTACATGCTCCGGCGAGAAGAAATTTTCCACGAAGACGCGTCATTGTACGCGGATACGATGATCTGTGGCAGGCGGACGTGGTGGACATGCGTTCGTACTCTCGACTCAACAAGGGTCATAAATACATACTCACGGTTATCGATGTGTTGAGCAAGTATGCGTGGGCCGTACCGCTCAAGAGTAAGAGCGGGAACGAAATGTCCGAAACGATCGCAAAGATTATTGGAGACGATAAAAGATGTCCGAAAAATTTTCAAACCGATAGAGGAAAAGAATTTTACAACTCGAGTGTGCAGAAACTCATGAAGAAACACAACATTAATCATTACTCGACATATTCCGTTATGAAAGCCTCAGTCGTGGAACGATTCAATCGTACTTTAAAAAATAATATGTGGAAAATGTTTACGTTGAATGGGAATTACAAATGGATCGACGAAACTATCTCGACTCGTTGCAGAGTACAATACGCGAAAACATCGCACCATCGGTATGAGACCTGTCGACATCACTCCGGCGATCGCCGAAAAACTTTTAAATACTGTGTACAGCAACGTAAAAATTGCGGCTCCTGCAAAATTTAAAGTAGGCGATTCGGTACGCGTGAGCAAATACAAGACCATCTTTGAAAAGGTTTCACACCAAATTGGACGACCGAAGTTTTTAAGATTATCGAGGTGCAGAAAACTAATCCCGCGACATTTATACTCGAAGATTCGCGGGGAAATCTCGTCGCTGGAGGATTCTACGAATATGAGTTACAACGCGTCGCCAATCCCGACGTATATCTCGTGGAAAAAATTTTACAAAAAAAGGGTGACGAGGTTTACGTGAAATGGTTGGGAATGGATAAATCATACAACTCTTGGATCCATAAAAATAATGTGTTGTAAACATTTATTGAAACATATAAAATATGCGTATATAAAATATATATAAATATAAAAATATATAATATAAAATGTACAATATATACTGATGTACAAAATATACAATAAATAAAATAANGGACACCTTCAAAACCTTGATTCATGATAGCGAGCTATCGGGTGTGCAAAAGCATCAATATTAGTCGGATCTCTCAGTGGCTCAGCGGCAAAGGTTATAGGGAGATCGTATTTCCGAAGACAATTATGTCATCGCCTGGGAATTATTAAAAAAGAGATATGACGATGAGAGGAATAAAAAGGCGGCACATACAATGTCTAATGGACGAGTTGCCAAAAATAGGCAAGAATCTGCAAGTGCGATTCAGGAGCTTGTAGATCATTTGCAGAAAGCATTTAAGAGTGTTGCAATCAATGAACTTCCCACAGAAAGCGTGGGGAGATCTTAATTATATACATAATCGAGAAACATTTGGACGATGCTACCAAAGGACGAGGATGGGAGGAGCACATCGAGAGTAGGGAAGCCGTCACGACGAGCACTATAATCGAGTTTTTGCAGCGGGCATAGCCAGCTGTTGCGACGGCTGTGGATGACAATACTGGCAGAATAAGGAGCGAGGCCGGGCGAGAGGGAGAGATCGAGCAGGCAGCGAATTTCGACTACAAGGTCACGAGGCAGGGCGATACTGGCAACCACAAGTCAAGAAAAAACATGTTATTTGTGTCAAGGACAGCACTTTGTTTATAGTTGCAAAAAATTCTTGGGTTTGACTGTCGAAGACAGAATCAAAGAAATTAAAAAACTAAATTTATGTCTCAACTGTTTTCGATCAGATCATTACGCTAGAACTTGCAGGTATGGTTCGTGTAGAGAATACGGTGAGCGGCACAACACGCTGTGTCACATGAGGGGACAGACGTTCATCCGCCGGCGGGGCCGACAAGGAGGACAACAGAAAATCCTGGGGCGGCAGCCGCTGGTGTGACGCTCTGTTCAATGACGAATACCGTGAGAGGAACGGCGACTGGCGACATCAAATCATCTGATCATCATACCCGGGTTGAATGCGAGCGGCGGGCGAGTTTTGATGGCAACGGCTATCGTAAATGTAACAACAAGTATCGGTGAATCTCAATTGCGAGTACTGTTAGATAGCGCAAGCGAGCTTAACTTTATTACGGCGGCAGCGTGTAATAAATTAAACATAAAATTAGAGAATGATCGAGAAAACATAAGCGGATTAAATGGCATGAGTTGTCTTATAACTCACGGTTGCAAAATTTCATTGAAATCGGCGAGCGTCAGATTTCAATTTAAACGCGTATTGTCTAGTTGTTCCGAGCATAACTAAAAATTGCCTTCATTTACAGTCGAGGTATCGAAGTTGCGATTCAAAATTCCTGACAATTTAAAGTTAGCTGATCCATTATATTTTAATCCCGGTCACATTGATGCGCTCATTGGCAGCGAGTTCTTTTTTCAATTATGGATAATGGTAAAATTGGGCTAGGCAACTATTTGTTGGCGTTGCAAAATACGAAATTCGGATGGATTATATCGGGTACCGCAACACTTGATTGTCAGTCGGACGCCCAATCGTCAATCTTCAAGCAATCATACGTGTCTATTTGCGCAGCAATCATCAATTGACGAAACCATGAAATTATTCTGGGAATTGGAAGAATATAAGAACAAAAACACGCGATTGTCGAAGGAAGAACAATGTTGCGAAATTCATTTTGTAAATACTACTACTCGAGACGCGTCATCCGGACGGTTTGTCGTTCGACTGCCCTTTCGGGAAAACAAACAACAGTTGGGTCGATCGAGGGATATCGCCATGAAACGATTCAATCATCTAGAACGTAAATTTCAAATAAATACACAATTTCGTGATAAATATGTTGAGTTTATGCGCGAATATATCGCTTTGGGGCACATGTCTGTAGTTGACGAGGATGATGGCGTGTCGAGTCCGATATATCTACCGCATCACGGCGTGATTCGCGAAGCAAGCATAACAACAAAATTACGAGTCGTATTCGACGCCTCAGCAAAGACTACATCTGGTTTTTCTCTAAATGACACATTAATGATAGGATCAAATTTACAGGACAACATAATTGATATGGTGATGCGTTTTTGATTGCCAGCCATAGCAATCACCGCAGATCTTCAAAAAATGTACCGTTAAATATGGGTACATTGGGTTGATCGCGATTATCAGAGAATCTTATGGCGGTTTTCCCCGACCGACCCAATTAGAGAATATAAATTAAATACTGGTGACATACGGCCAGGCATGCGCTCCGTTTTTGGCCATTCGCTGCGTGTGACAGTTAGCGGAGGAAGGAGCTAGCGAATTTAGCGACGCGTCGAAAGCGCTATTAAATGACTTGTATGTAGACGACATCATTACCGGAGTCAATTGTGAAGAAAAAGCGAAAAATTTGATCTCACAATTGGAATTGTTGTTGGGCAGAGGCGGATTCAAGGCGCATAAATGGCGTATGAATAGTGAGAAGGTGATAAAAAAATTGCGAGTGATCGATCAGATAGGGGAGCCTTCTGCTCTGGCGATCGAGGCGAGTAGAATGAGGACGCTAGGGTTGAACTGGTGTCCGAAAACAGACGTTTTTCAATTTTCTATTGATGTTATGAGCAAGTCAGTTTCGACGAAGCGTGAGGTCTTGTCAACAATTTCAAAACTATTTGACCCGCTCGGATTAATCGGTCCTATTATAGTTAGAGCGAAGCTCATTATGCAAGAAACTTGGATATCTAATCTCGGGTGGGACGAACCGTTAACAGAGAATCTCCGTCAAGCGTGGGATACGTATGTAGAGGATTTACAGGGTATCGGCGCGATTCGAGTTCCGCGCAGAATCGTTCAATGCCCAAACGCAGTGCGCTTCAATCTTCATGCATTTTGCGACGTTTCGTTAAGGGCGTACGGAGCTTGCATATATTTTCAAGCGATCGATGAGAGCAATAATTCTAGTTTGTTTCTAATTTGTTCCAAATCACGAGTAGCACAAGTTAAGAGCAAAACTATTACGTTGCCAAGACTCGAATTATGCGGTGCCATTGTTCTCATCAGATTAGTTCAAAACGTAAAAAGAGCACTCAAGATTGCGTTTGATGAGGTGCATGCATGGAGCGATTCGACAATAGTGCTAGCATGGATCGCCGGCGATCCATCGCGTCAGAAAACATTTGTATCAAATAGAGTAGCCGAGATACAGTCCGTCCTCCCATCAAATCATTGGCATCACGTCGATGGGAGTGAAAATCCAGGATCTGATCTCGAGGGGTGCTCGTTTGGCGAATTTAACGCAGAATAGAATCTGGTGGGAGGGTCCCGTTTGGTTGTCGCGTTTTGAGGAATATGAACGACGAAAATCGCAATCGTCATCCATTATCGAAGAAGACGAAAGAATCCTTCAAATTGAACAGAAATTGCACAAACAGGTTTTCGCGAACGTTGTCAAGGAGAGTCATATTGTAGAATTATTATTAAATAAATATTCGTCGCTGTCAAAAGTCGAAAGAATTTTAGCTTGGATCATTCGATTCAAAAACAACGTCAAATCAACTCGCGATAGACGGAGTTATTCGGAGGTTTATCAAACGCAGAAATTTGTTACGCACATCGGTTGCTAATTTTAACAATGCAAGAATTTTACTTCCCTGAAGTAGTATTGAAGTTGCGAGCGGGTAAACAAATTCAAGTCAGCAGCAAATTACTAGCATTTAACCTTTTCATCGACGAGAAGGGATTGCTCAGGGTGAGCGGCAGAATTCAAAATTCGAAAATGACCTTTGAATTTAAACATCCTATAATTTTACCTTCGGATAACAGGTTTACGCAATTGTTGTTTGAAAGTGAAGATCGCAGACTATTACACGTAGGACTCAGGCATTACTATATTCAATACGAGAAAATTATTGGCCGCTAAAAGGAAAGAGTATTGCTAGGAAAGTTGTACACGAATGCGTTACTTGTTTTCGAAATAAGCCAAAGACATTGTCACAAATTATGGGACAATTACCTGCGGTTCGGGTAACATCGAAACGACCATTCTTCGTTATCGGAATGGATTTTGCCGGACCGATCACAACATTAATAAATAGAGGCCGTGGTAGAAAGACAAACAAGTCCTACATCTCGTTGTTTGTATGCTTTACAAGTAAGGCGATTCATCTTGAGGCTGTCAGTGATTTGAGTTCAGCTTCTTTCATAGCCGCACTTAGGCGTTTCACGGGACGTCGAGGTTATCCTCAACGCATCTATTGTAATAATGCGACGAATTTCGTCGGATCAAGGAATGAAATTTGCGAGATGTATGATTTGATTGAGAAGGAGGAGCGGGAATTGAACGACAATTTTCCAAATAGAATCGAATGGAAATTTATACCACTGGCGTCTCCTCACATGGGAGATTTATGGGAAGCAGACGTAAAATCATGTAAATTTCACCTAAAACGAGTTATAGGAGAGAATTTATTAACATTTGAGGAATTAAACACAATTCTAGTTCAAATCGAGGCTTGCTTAAACTCGCCCGATTTGTCAATTGCCTTCAACAGCCGCTGACTTGCAACCGCTTACCAGGACATTTTTTAATTGGTGGTCCATTGACTGCTCTCCCCGACATTGACATAACCGAACTACCTACAAATCGCCTCGATCGCTGGCAGACCGTTCAAAAAATCACCCAATTATTTTGGAAAAGATGGAGTAAGGAATATCTAACATCTCTGCAAGGTAGAATTAAATAGACTCGCGAACAAATTAATTTAAGCATTAACGACATTGTAATAATACAGGACAATAACGCGCCACCACTGAAGTGGAGGCTAGGACGAGTAATCGAATTACATAAGGGAACAGATGATAGGGTGCGAGTCGTTACGTTACAGACAGCGAAGGGAACATGTAAAAGAGCTATAAACAAATTGTGCAAACTTCCGCTGATGCGTTTATTTAATCATAAGGATGAGGATTAATTGTTATTAATGGCGGGATGTTGACTGTATTGTAGAATTAGGGAACGATAGGACGTGCGAGAGATAGCGCGCGGTGCTCATATGTTAGCCTCTCGTTCACCGCCTACAAGGTGGGAGAAACTCGCAAAATTCTCTAAGAGAAGATCGAAAATCAAGACAGTATGTTGTATATCGAAACGCCTCTCGAAGCACACCATTTTCGTTAGTCATTACCGAGCATAGTGTATAATACTTTAGCATATTAAATTTATATTATATTGGAACTGCGTGTAAAATCTAAAGTAAATTCAGTTAACTTATTATCGTTCATTTATTGTGACACCAATCTCAAGACCACATTTAATTAATTATTGGAAAAAGGGCGGTGTTTTCGTTCGAGGTTGCCCTCCATCGCAGCACTCAATAAATTATATCTAATAAAATCAGTGTTTTATCACTCGCAAAATTATACAAAAACATATATATTTGTAATGTAATTATTTTTATATATTTGTAATGTAATTATTTTTATGTTACATAATTTAATATTTTGTAATGTGTTTTTTATGTGTTTTTATGTAATTGCAAATTCATTGTAATTTACGTTGTATATATTATAATTATGTAATATATATTTTATATATATATATTATATTTTCTGTTTGGAAAATATAATATATATATATAAAATATCCGCATTGAAAATGATCTGGATATGATCGAAACGTTTGCGAATTAATCTTTTGAACTTTAACTGTTTTTTATGATAATTAATTTACACATTGATTTTTACTCTTTGATGTGCCCCAATTACACTTCTGTCTCTACCATCTGATTTTTGGACACATTAATGAGTTTGAATTATTTTGTTTTATTTTTGTACGATTATTTATTTTGAAAGATTTGTGATTTGACATCAAAACTGTGTGGTTTTTCTTTGCCTAATTTGTATTCTTGATTTTTAGAATATATGCCTGTATTTTATTTGGTGTATAAACCAAGATATCGATTCTCAAATCGAGAATACTATAGGACCCCCTCTTTACTTCCCTAAAGAGACGTAGGCGAGAAAAATATCGGGGCGAAGTCGCTGAATCGGGAATCGAACCCGAGTCTTTCGCTTGCCGGGCGACTGCTCTTACCACTGAGCTATTCAGCTCCACACCGATACTTTTCTCGTCAATAATATTTATTAATTAATAAGACCGCGATTAGCTCCCGCGTAAATTTAAATTCGCGGAATTCTTTATCTATGATTAATTTGGTATATTAATATTTTTGAATAAAATGAAAGAAGAAAAGGCAGAGTAGTCGAGAAAATAGAAAAAAAGCAACTACAGTGATTTGACTATCTATATTCGAGAACAAATGTCCATAGAAAGTATTCCGATGAACTCTATAGGAAGGAAGAAACCCACACAGCACCAAGTCGTCTAAAAGTACTACTAAAACTGGACATTTTTTTGTCGCAGACATCTTTTACTGACATCGTTAAGTTGACAGAAAGATAAAAGTCGTCTCATGATCCGAATTCAGTGACTTTTTAGTCTTGTCCATATGATGACTAAAAGATGACTTAATTCATTCTATATAGACTATCGACACTCGGTAGTAGAAATACTTCAATACACACAATAAATGGATTAATTTTCTAATTTATCTGCCTAATTTCTAATAATTTGTTTAATATTCTGAATCTCAATAAGGAATCCAAATTATTAATAAATTATATAAATAAATATATATACATAAATTATTTTAAATTTAATTTGTCAGAAATTAAACTGATAAGCAGTAATGTCAGGAAAAAGATGCGGCGGCTTATATGCATACAATGCGTAACACACGTATATCCCTCACCGTATCTCTTCTTTGATTCACGCGATCAATTTGCTAGAATTTCTCGAAAGAAAAAAAAATCATACGATATATTTTTGTAATTAGAATTTGACAAATTATACAAAAGATATACGTAGATAGATTCACGTCGGACAAATCGTCAAACCTAGCTCTCACATGGACTATTATTTTCTAAACCTAATGTGATATGTAATAAATTAAATATATTAATAAATATGTAATAAATGTAATAAATTAAATATATAATTTACTAATATATATATATATATATATATATATATATATATAATTATATATATATATATAATTATATTATATTATATATATATATATATATATATATATATATATATATATGATACATAATATTAAGTCCAAATGTTAATGCTATCAATATCAAATTATTTATGTTATTAAACATTTGAATAAAACGAATCCATTTATTTGATATTGATATCATAAATTCTATTATGTAAATTGTAATTTGTAAGTAGTAAATTGTGTTTTGTGAATTGTAAATAGTTATAATTGTATATTAATTATAACTTAGTATTGATATTTTTAATTATTGACATAATTGTGTATAAAATACAATTATAACTATAATTATATTGTATGAAATTGTATTTATGATTGTAAATTATATCAATGCATTCTTATGTAAATTACAGGAAAAATGATCGAAAGTATACATACAATAATTATACAGTAGTAATTCATTAAATTAACATATTTGTTTCTATAGTACATATTTTTGAAATATTCATAAAAGAGTAACTATTTATATATTCATATCAAAGAATCATAAATAAATTCGGAAAATGTTTATGAAATTCAATGCTAATTAATGATTAAATATAAGCTTTATAAAATATGACGAACGTCTTCGTTATAGAATCGCAAGTCAATCATTATATAAATTTAATGATACGTTTTTCGTTAGATTTATCTATTTGTGAATTCCATATCGCGCGGAACTGAATACTCATATTCGTAAAATAAATTAATAAATTATGATTGCGAAATTTCGTGCTCTTTCCGCGTTCTTTTCAGGTACTTATACAAGATTATCGGTTTAACAAAAGAATTTTTATCGCTGTCACTCTCGTCAGATAATATTCCTAAATATTGCTAATTAAATATAAAAAAATATCGAATAAGTGAAGATTCGATGTTATAAGTCAACGATTAAATATTAGCTTCACAAAATTTAATGATCACTTTTGTTATTATAAAATCGCGAGTAAATTATTATGAATTTAATAATTTATTTTTTCAATTATATTTGTATTTACGAATTTCGTATCGGAAAATATATATAAATAAATTAATAAATTACGGTTAGGAAAACACCGTATTTTTCCTGCGTTCTTTTTGCGCTCTTAAACAAGATCTCGAGTAGAAATAATAATAAGTATTCTTATGAATTATTCTTATGACTCTGAGAGCTATGCCGGCGATAATACACGCTGATATTTATATTCTTATATTTAAATTAATTTTAAGTGATGATCTTAGGTCGCGTCTTAAGATTCCGTTCAGTTCTGAATATTATATTTATATTATATTTATGTTATATTATATTATATTATATTATATTATATTTTACGTATTTTAATATAGCAAACAATTTTTTCGATATTAATCGCGAAAATCTAGAAAAGGAATTTAACGGAGCGTCTTCCATCACTAATTTAGTCTTTGAGTGTCTTCTCGCGAATAATAATAGAACCGAAAAAATTAGTTCGAAAGACCGAAAACCGTGTTATTATTATTCCTTTATCGAAACAATTTTCGAGATTATGACATACAGGGTGTCCCAAAAGTCCTGGATCGGTCGAATATTTCATAAACTATGCACTTTAGAAAGAAATGTTTCAGACAAAAGTTGTATGGCTTGAAGAGGGCCATCAGATAGTGACAATGATTTGATGGGAGAGTCATTTGAAAGTCACGTGAAGATCACCGTCAATTTCTTAAACGGAATCCCCTATTTTTTATTACATATTCGTGTAGCTTATCTCGAGAGCATTCCAAAACACTATAATTAAATATTTCTTCATTGAGTACTTTTCGAGTTATGAGGCTTGAAATCATTTCTTAATTTTACATAAACCGTAAAATATCTTGTAAAATATTCATTTTTCGATTATTTTACTTTAATAATTTTATGTACAAAATAATGAGAGGAATCAATTGGTGTAAAGAAAACATATAGTTATTTCGAAGAAAAAATATGTTATTGACATTGTTGCCTCTTTTCCGCGATGATGATCGGTTGTTGGTCGTCAATAGTAATTTGCTGAGCGACTTGCTTCATTCGTGTCGTTTGACAGTTTGACAGGTTGACTGTTACGTTAAGAAAAGAAGAAATATAAAATAAATTAAAGTTAAAGAGAAAAAGGGTGGAAGAAGCGGAAAGACAAATAGAGAAAAGGCATTTTATATATATATATATATATATATATATATATATAGAGAGAGAGAGAGAGAGAGAGAGAGAGAGGGAGAGACGGAGAGAAATTATCATATCATTATAATTATTATGTTGTGTTATGTTGTATACAATATTTTAATATTATTAGTTACATTTATAATTATATGTTATTTATGGTAAATGTTTTATTTAAAGTAGAAGAGAGAGAGAAAGAGAAAGGATAGACAGAGAAAGAGATAAAGAAATTTTATTAAAAAAAGTAGAGAGAGGGAGAAAAGGAGAGAGAAAAGAGAGACAGAGAAATAGAGAAAGAAGCAAAAAAAGAGAGAGAAAGAAAAAGAAAAGAAGGTAATTATGTTGTGTTATGTTGTATACAATATTTTAATATTATTATTTATAATTATGTTATTTATGGTAAATGTTTTATTTAAAATTATATAGAAGAAACAAGATAGCGAAAGAGAGAAAGAAGAGAGAAAGCGATAAAGAGAGAGAAGAGAGAAAGAGATAAAGAAATTTTATTAAAAAGCAGAGAGAGGGAGAAAAGGAGAGAGAAAAAGAAAAGAGACAGAGAAATAGAGAAAGAAGCTTTATTAAAAGAAGCAGAAAAGGAGAGAGACAGAGAAGGAGAAAGAAAAGGAGATAGGAATATTAGGTAATAAATATTATTATTAAATATTATTATCTTTAATTTATTTAATTTTTGTAAATAAATGATCAATATGTTTAATTAACATATATATATTTATATATACAGGGTGTTCGGGCAGATCGGGGCCAAATTTTAAAGAGTGATTATACATGATAAAATAAGATAAAAATCAAGAGTAAAAACATTTCGACGAAGGCTTCCTTTTTTAATTATAAACGTTTAAAGATTTACATAAAAGGCACGGCAATCCGCCGATCTCGGACGTGCGTAGGTTACATCGCTAAAATCGTTACCAAAATATACTTATATACATATATAATTATATATATATATACATAATTATATACATAATATACATAATTATATATATATATACATAATTATATATATATATATATACATAAATATACATATATATGTGACACATAAGTACAGAAGCTTACCTCGTAGCAGCTGATGTAAAATCTGCGATATTCGACACGGCAATATTTTACTCCATACAAATCTGCTCACATAAATAATTAATAATATTTCATAGGGTATTGTTCTTTAACGGTAGGGCAATTGTTCTTCCGCGCGAATGTCCACACAAAAACACACAAACACGAATATTCACCAAAAATATTCATTGCACTTTTGTTGTCTGTATAATAACGTACAAGAACATTATAATAAATGTTCAATATGCCCACCATTCTGTTGTACGCAGAGTTCGATTCTTCTGTAGAAATTTTGTCTTATTTTTCGGAAATCCATCATTACGTGTTGTATTATATTTGATGTAAATATAATGCTTTGTTGTAATTCTTCCAATGTTAACACCGGCGTAGAATATGCCAAAGTTTTTAGATGACCCCAAAAAAAGAAATCGAGGGGATTCAAATCAGGAAAGCGAGCAGGCCAAGGGATAGGTCCTCCTCGACCAATCCATTTATTTCCAAAATTATTCGTTAAATATTCTCGCACAATTCCAGTATAATGTGGTGGTGCACCGTCATGCATAAACCACATGTCTCTGCGCACTTGTAGCGATATATCTTCTAGAAGTTCAGGCAACTGAAATTGTAAGAAGTCCATATATACCTGTCCTGTCAACCGAGGCAAAATAACAGGACCAATAATTTTATCACCAAGAATTCCTGCCCAAATATTAGTAGAAAATTGTCGCTGAGAATTTGTTTCTACCAGTGCATGTGGATTTTCGTCGGCCCAGACGTGACTATTATGAAGATTCACTATGCCGCATCTATTAAAAGTTAAACCTCATCAGTGAATAATATTTTTGATATAAAATCTGGGTCTTCTGTAATTTTAGGCAAGATCCACGTACAAAAATTAAATCTCCTTTCAAAATCTCTTGCTTCCAATTCTTGCACTCGCTGATAATGATACGGGTGCAATTGTGGCTCTTTTAAAATAGTCCATACAGTGCTGTTACTAGTTCCTTCTATTCGTGCGTTTTTTTGTACTTGTGCAAGGATTTTCTTCAATGTGTCGCAACACTCTTTTTTCTAAGTCCAGATCACGTTGACTGTATTCACCGAAATTCCTAGCTTTTAACATTCCAGTATCCCGCAATCTCTGATCGATTCTTGTAAATGTTTTTCTATTTTTCACATTTCTATTTGGATATTTTTCTTGATAAATACGTCGGGCTTCTGTAGCATTACCGTTTGCTCGGCCGTAACATAAATGTATATCCACAAGTTCTTGAAAAGTATAATTCATTTTTCAAAATAAAATGAATTATAATATACACGAATGAAAATGTACACGAACGAAAGGAAAGACAGAAAGAAAAGGAAAGATAGAAGAATGTATTTAAAACAAAAGATAGAATAGAATTATTGACGATACATGACGCCTAACAATAAATTACGAATTGCTATGCGAGTTAGATTTCAATCAGCATTTTACATACATTATTCTCTTTACATAAATATATTTTTCTTGCAATATATTGCTTTATGTTTACATTTATTTTAAAATTTAAATTTTATTTGTACTTAACTCTTTAGTTACCTGAATTGTTAGAAAATATATCTCTGCAAATGTGCAAAAGTGTGGTTTATGCATTATGTGGTTTGTGCACCACATTATACTATGATAGTGTGAGAATATTTAAGAAATAATTTTGGAAATAAATAATAAATAATTTCTGTATATTCTATGCCGATGTTAACATTGGAAGAATTAGAACAAAGGATTATATTTACATCAAATATAATACAACACGTAATGATGGATTTCTGAAAAATAAGACAAAATTTCTACAGAAGAATCGAACTCTGCGTACAACAGAATGGTGGGCATTTTGAATATTTATTATAATGTTCTTTTACGTTATTATGCAGACAAAAAAGTGCAATGAATGTTTTCACTGAATATTCGTGTTTGTGAATTTTTGTGTGAACATTCGCGCAGAAGAACAATTGCATCCTATGAAACATTATTAATTATTTATGTGAACAGATTTGTGTGGAGTAAAATATTGCCGTGTCGAATATCGCAGATTTTACATCAGCTGCTACGAGGTAAGCTTCTGTACTTATGTGCCACAGTATATTTTGATAAATAAAGTATATTTTGATTTTACGACGTAACCTACGCACGTCCGAGATCGGCGGATTGCCGTGCTTCAGGCGGATTGCCGTGTCTTTTATGTAAATCTTTAAACGTTTATAATTAAAAAAGAAAGCCTCCGTCGAAAAGTTTTTACTCTTGATTTTTATCTTATTTTATCATGAAAAATCACTTTTTAAAATTTGGCCCCGATCTGCCCGAACACCCTGTATATAGCAAGAGATAAATAAACGTTTTTTATTTTGCACGTATTCTAAAAATGAATAATCAGAACATAAATTTTTAAAATCATGTTTTAGGAAAGAGAAAGTTTGTTTCCTATTCGCTGGATGGCACCCGAATCTTTGACGATCAGAAAATTTACTTCTCAAAGCGATGTTTGATCATTTGTGGTATTAATGTGGGAAATTACATCGTTGGATGAGCAACCTTATAGTGCCAAGGCTAATGAAGAAGTGATAAATTATGTACGTGCTGGAGACAGGTTGCCAATGACTTTTAACTGTCCGTCACTTGTATCAGTTGATGCTACGTTGCTGAAGTACAGCAAGTGCCAGACCAAATTTCGAATTTTGTCTGAAAAATATTATAGCATTAAGAAAGAACATAGAGGATGCCTTACTGAGTCCAATCGATACTATTTAGTCGATATACTTAAATTAATGTTTATCTTATTTTCCAAACGACTCAATAAATCTTAATGTAAAAAAAATATTTCTGGGATATTTCTAAATTGATTCTGTTATTTTTAGGTTTAATCTTAATGTTATATGTATCAATGAAAATTAATGAAATTTTGTAAAATTTTGATTATTATTAAAAAATATCAGATCCGTTTTCATGATTGTACAAAATCAAATAATATAATGATATATCTAATTTGTGTTTTTGAGTAATCGAAGCGAAATCTAATGATTGCGGTTATAATATATATATATATAAACAATATTTTTTCAACGTGGGAATATAATTAATTTTCGATATTATATATAACCGATAATTACAAACAGATTGTAAAATTTATGAGTGAAAGAGGAAACGCGTATAATATCCTCTATAATTAGTTGTGAATATATAAATATAATAATTATTTTTGAATTTATAACAGTTATCATGAATGAACTTTTTGCATTATTCGTGATAAGTATATACATATATTATATCTTTTTATTTAATTACTTACTATATATTCAAATTATATTGATGACTACAAAAGTATGCAGTCGTACAAGATGTTTTTGCAAGATACAAATCTTTAAGTCTGGTTGCCTATCTGCCCACCGTCAAGCGCATGCTTTATTGAGCTCGCAGAATAAGATTAGAATGCGAATTCGGCGAAGAGTAAAGAAAGGGAAAGCAACTTTTATCATTCTGTTATAGTGAACAGTTGTAAAATTTAATAATATAGATAAAATATATTTAATAATATAGATTATAATAATATATAAAAATTTGATAATCTAAATACAATACATTTAAAAATATATAGAGAAAATAATATATAGGGAATGTGTGTTCTCCACATAGTTTATTTGTTATTTAATATAGGTTATAATATAGGTTTTAATATAGGTTATAACATATTATTAATTTAGATTATCACACTTTATTTAATTGTAATATTTAATAATATATATTAACATATTTTAATAATGTAAATAAAATTTAACAAATAAATTTAAACAAAATAATTATAATAAAAAATGAAAAATAATAATGAAATTATAATGAAAAATATTTTTGGTCTTTAAATATAATATAATAAATTATAATAATTGTTCAATATAGCTACCATTTTCTTCTAAACATAGAGCAATTCTGCGAATGAAATATTCTCTCTCTCGCCTTAGCATGAGAGGAGTGATCTATGCACACGCATTACGAATCCTGTTTTTAAGAATTTCTGCATTTTCCGGCAGGGTATGGTAAACTTTATTTTTTAAAAAGCCCCACATAAAAAAGTTTATGGGTGTGAGATCCGGAGAGCGTGGTGGCTATTTCTGAGGACCATGAAGTCCGATCCATCTCCCAGGAAATTTTTGGTTTATGATGGTTCTTGCCAAAATAGAAGTGTGAGCGGGATATCCATCTTGTTGAAATATTATTTATAGCCTATTAACTAGTGGCACATCTTCAAGATGTTCATCAAGCCAATGGAATAAAAAATTTGCATAATAATCTGCATTGCCTTGAATAAATTCGGGACCGATAATGTGATCCCCTACTATTCTTAGCCACACATTTATAGCCTATCTGCCTTGAATCTTTACTTCCTTCATACAACGTGAATTATGCTGCGCATAATGATGCACATTATGTCTGTTTATGCATCCGTCACTTTTAAAAATTGCCTCGTCACTCCAGAGAATATTTTTCAAAAATATATCGTTTCCGACATCATTGAAATTCACCTGCGTAAATCGGGTATAGAGTATTAGTATAAAGTTGACTGATATCAATCGACTACAGAACGTCTGATATGTTGCAACAAAAAAATAGAAAATAAATTTTTAAATATAACTATACTAATATAAATATACTTTTAAATATAACTATACTAATATAAATATACTTACGTGTTCAATAATCCATTCACAAAAATTTATACGTCGTAGCATATCACCAGGTATGAGCTCGTGTGTTGTATGCCGTTTAAATGGATGCCAACCCAAAGAATATTTAATAATTTTATGAACGGTAACATGATTCATGTTTAAATCTGCGGCAGCTGCTCTTGTGCTTATATAAGGATTTGTTTTAACATCCTCTTGAACAGCATCAATTATTTTTTGTGGAACAAAATGAATGGGCCTGGTTGATTTGTAAAACTGTCCATTTTTTAAAATCTTTCATGCAGGCGGTGAAAGAAACTATGGTCCACATGTCGTCTATCCGGAAATCTTTGAGCGTAAAATGCAGCCGTTTGCCTTTGATTTTTTCGACACTCGCCGTAAATAAGGATCATGTCCGTTAATTCTTCATATGAATAATTATTTCCTTCCATCGTAATCTCTTACGTATGATTTTTTTACGTCAACAAAATTGTTTGAGTATCCAGATGCATTTCTGTTTTTATAGTTTCTTGATCATCTTTTGTTTGTTGATTTGAACATGACCCATGTTACCATTCAAAAAATGGTACCTCCTATTTTTTATTATTTATTCTTGTAGCTTATCTCGAGAACTTTCGAAAACACTATAATAAAATATTTCTTCATTTCACATCAATCCAACATCCACCCAAAGGTGTGAGGCCGAATAGCTCAGTGGTCCGGCAAGTGAAAGACTCGGGTTCATTTCTCGATTCAGTGACTTCGCCCCGATATTTTTCTCGTCTACATCTGTTTAGGGAGTAAAGAAGGGTCTATAGAATTTTCAAAATTTAAGAATCTATATCTTGGTAAATGCACCAAGTAAAATATATGCATATGCCTTGTGCACGTTTTAAATTTTTCCGAATAATTATTCTTTAAGAAAAAATTTACGCATTACCATCTTAATCCATATTTTCTTGTGTAATGTGCTTCTTATCAATGTTTTACGGATAAAAAATATCGGATACGTTTAAGAAACATATATAAAACGAATGTATGCTACCTCAGGCATCATGGTATATCTTAAAGTTATTTATTGACGACAGTCACATGTCATAAAACATTGTGTTTCGTCATCTATTAACTAGTAATTAAAGGTTAACTATCCATTTGATATCAATGCAGCGGAAATTAAATCAAACTTTAAATTTTATCTCGAAAATATTGTAGTTCTAAGAAGTGACGTAAAAGAGATGATATATTGAATCCAATAAATATTATTGTTATATGTATTATCTAACTGATAGAAATAATTTATTGTTAATTAATGAAAAAAATTGTAAATAAATATGCATGTATTAATACTTGAATGTTTGTTTTCTTACGATACTTATTAGATATTCAACATGTGTACTTTTGTATTTTATATATTATATAAGATCTGCACACTTTTTAATATTAACCATTTTATAAATTCGTAAATGTTAACACACAATTGTAATTTTCTTTTCAAACTTTTCTTATATTATGTTTTGGAACTTTTTCCTATTTCAAACTGTACATATAAATCTTTGTACATACATATATCATTGCTGTGGAGGGAATGAATTTTTATAAATTTATAAAATATTTGAAAATACATCTATTATTATGCATGAATTTAAAAAAAAGACCATTATATAAATACTTGTTTAATTATTCTTAGTTATTCTTGACACACAACATTATTCTTAATTATTCTTAGCAGAATGTTTCTTTCAAAATATAAAAATAGTTTTGAAAATAAAAATGTTGTATATCATTTAATATATGAATGGACTGAATAAGTCACAAAAGGAGACCGGAGCATTAGAAAATCACTTTTTTGGAAAAAATAATTGATTTATAACGGAGAAACAGAGAATTTGATTGGATGCACTAATGCACACTGGTGCATATAAAAATTCTCATATATAAAATTACAATAATATAATTAAAATAATAAAGTAATTAATATTATTAGTTTTTATATTATATTATATTATATATTATATTAAGTATATTATGTTAAGTTAATATTAAGTAAAATTATATTATATACGTTATAAGTTTATTCGATGCAAATATCGATAATAATAATTCGTACAATTATTTTATTTATTTTAGTTATTTATGTGCTATTGAAAATTTGTATTTATTTATACTAGAACTACAAGATTTATATTAAAAACGCTATGTATTGATTCAAACTGCATTATATGAATGTCATAAAAAACGCATAAATCTCTTGTTTAAATCGATTATTATATTTTCTTATAATCAGAATATCTTTTTATATGGTAAACGTGCCTCTTATGCCAAAGAGAAGATACTTAGAAATAAATTAATATAAAAAGTTTAAAATAAAATTCATTAAACAATTATATATACATATAATTATTTTTATTTATACATTGAACTATTTTTGTTTTATACATATATATCTTTTTTATCAAATAATTTTTAAAGATTTTAATTCTCTTTGAAATAACGCGAGTATCTCCGTGAAAAAAAATAAATTACAAACGGAATTCAGTTAATAAGACGTCATGGCAACACATGATCAGATTGATCATTCGAAGCCAGTCAGTATTGTGATCGCTAGCCAAACACACTACCGCATTACTTATCGTTTGATTCAAACTTCATCAAATGAATATCATAAAAAATTGCGTACGAATAGTGGATTTTAAAAAGCATACGTAATAACACAATTGTATATAGTAACACAATCGTACGAACCAATTGTCATAATTACATATTTAATAAAACTAAAGATATAATAAATATTCAAGTGAATTCGATTACACTGCTTGAATATGTTACAAGATGCCTGAAAATGTTACAAGATCTATAATTCTATAACTTCTCTGATCGTTTGTAATTTGATTGTGGCTATTTTTTATCGACGTTTTTCTATTATAATATTAATAAATAAAAGCTGATAATTATATTCCTTTGTTCGCTATACAATCAAATGATCATTTTGTATCATTTTGCATTGCCATTTGTTCTCTTAAAAAAATTATTTATTTACTAAAAATTCCCTAATTTAATCTTAAGATATATATTGTGATCGCAACCATAAAGAGAAACTTAAAAACATAATATTAGAAGATAATAACGTACGATTCGTTAAAACTGAATTTTAAGGAATTTATCGAAAGTAAATTTATATATATGAATTAATGTCAATTCGATTAACATATGAGAATTAACGGAGTGAGATAAACAATTAACTGATAATTCAACGGGAACTGATTGAGTGTAAACGTTTAAGAAAAATGCAAATCATGTTTGGAACAATTTTCTGTGTTTTATTGAAAGGTTTAGTATTGATAAAGGCAACTATCACGCCGAAGGATTATACCACTTCAAACATCCTCCAGGAAGAAAATATTTCCATGCGCCCGGAATTAAATTTCACGCAGGTAAGAGATATTTTCGTTTGATTAAGAAACAATTGAATGTTATTGGAGTTATTAGTGTAACTAAACATGAATGAAAATAAATTATATATTCTACATATAAAAAGATAAGATAAAATAAAATAATTCAATATGAAAAAAAAAGTATGTACGATGTTGTAAAAAATGATAGATAAAGTATATATATATATATATATATATATATATATATGTATATATATATATATATATATATATATATATATATAATTTTATTTTATAAAATTAATTTAGAAAGTCAGCATCATTTCTTTGGGTTTAGGATAATTATATAACGGAACAGAGCTATTAAATATCGAGATAGAAAATCTGTCTGATAAAAAAATCATTCATCAAACATTCTTCAAGTTGTATCTATCAACACCAATATTTCGATCAACATATATTCAACTACTATCGCTAGAATTTATATTAATTTTTATTGTACATATATCCATTTATATACAATTATATACATATATTCTTATGGAGACACTATTGGTTTATAATATCGGTTTATATTTATTATTTGCTGAATTTGTTTGTGTTAAAAATATAACGAACATTCGAAACAATTTGCGAAAAAACTTGACAAAGTAATAAATAAAAGAATTTATATAATTCTATGACTAATATTTAATAATTGTAAAGCAACAATATTTTTAATC
The DNA here is from genome assembly GCF_003227725.1 of Camponotus floridanus. NCBI lineage: Eukaryota > Metazoa > Arthropoda > Insecta > Hymenoptera > Formicidae > Camponotus > Camponotus floridanus. The sequence continues at coordinate 51,836 of NW_020229402.1, forward strand.
TTTTTATTCTTGAAGTACAAACATTAATAAAACTTTAATAATGTCGGCAAATTTTTAAAAAGAAATATGCGTTACGATATAATTGAATAGAATTAACTAACCTATCGTGAGAAAGAATCAAATCGTTAGACAAAATTGTTTTAATAATTGCAAAGAGCTACACTTTCATTTGTACTTGACAAAAGCTGTTATGAATCCTCATTGACTCTCGTTAACTATTTATTGATTTTCCTTTTGACATGAGTATGCTTGATATACAAGATGCCTTAAAAAAAATAAATATAAAATAGATTTTATGATATGAATAAAACTACATCACATTCAATTTATATCATTTAGGAATGGTATATATCAAACCGGTATTATTAAGTAAACCAAAACGAATGGCAATTTTTTGTTTAATTTAATATATTATGTAATTTATCATTAAAAGCCAGAAACAATCGCCTCAATGATATTCACTTAATTCTTTTCGTATGTTATACTTTATGAAGGATATTTCAATGTCCGAGAAAAGTGAGCATCATATACTAAATTTCAAATCTGACCGAAGTTCTGATAGTACTGTGAGAAATAAGCGAGAAGTCGATGAAGTTGTACTTGCAAATATTTCTATCATTCCAGAATCTATCGGTAAGTTGCAAAAAAATGAAACATTAATAACAAAATCTATGGTAAAAAGGTATAAATATAATTTAAATTCAAGACAGAGTGGCAATCAAATCTAAAAATATCTTCCAGTATTGAAAAGAATATAAATTCTAATTCTAAAAAGAAACAGAAAAGCATAATATAAACATAACATTATACATAAAAATTGTTATAATTTCGGATAAAATTAATTTTATTAATATGTTATTCTGTTTTAAAGCAAATATTATACTTCTGATTTTATAAGCTGTAAGAATTTTTCGAAAAGTACTTGTCATTTTAGTAAAAATTATTTATTCGTTTTTGCCATGAATTAACGATTACTTTTCTAAATCTTAAATGACGCAAAAAATTCTTATATTATCTTTTTAAAGTTCAATACTATGCTAATTTCCATATTTTGTAATGTATTTATTTCTTCTCTTTCCGTTATTTTCACATTAAATTGTTTTTTCTGATTTACTGAGATAATCCACTTAATCTTATATACAGGGTTTGTCAAAAGTGTGGAAACCCCTAAATAATTTTTGTAAAAATGAAAATATCAAAAAACGATAAAACACGTATTTGATATTTGATTTATATTTTGATATTTCAAAAAAGCTACCCTATGACATGGATATCGATCATCCCCCACCCTCTGGTACGCGGGGGTAAGAGGTGGGTTGAAAATTTTAAATTGGACTAGGGGTCGTTTGGGGGCTCATTTGAAAGGTCTTTTCATAATAAACACACCCTTAAAATTTTAAGACGCTACGACCTCCCCATTAAAAATGGCGACCGTTCAAATTTTGAAATTTCATGCACTTAGTGTTATCCAGGATCAACTGCGTGGAAATGGCATGAATTTGATCTCTTGTGTGCGTGTGTGTGCGCGCGTGCGCGCGTGTGGCTAAACAAGTGTGAATGTGTACATTGTGGTGATAGATTGCAGAACAGACTTGAAAACTGTCATCTCTCTTTAATGATTCGAAACCTTTTACTCCGTGTTTTAAAATAAATTTTACTCAGTGTGTTAAAGTAAATGCTGAAAGTGGTTGCCATTTACTTCCTGACAATATGCCAATCTTTGATAGAATGCAGAAATGGCTCCACGATTCGTTTCAAAAGGTATCAAATCTATTTCATCCCTTATTCGCTGTATCAATTCTTGGATGCTTTCAGGTTTTGTTTTGTACACCTCGGTCACCAGATCTAACTCCTCTTGATTATTATCTATGGAGATACCTGAAAAGTAAGGTGTACAAAACAAAACCTGAAAGCATCCAAGAATTGATACAGCGAATAAGGGATGAAATAGATTTGATACCTTTTGAAACGAATCGTGGAGCCATTTCTGCATTCTATCAAAGATTGGCATATTGTCAGGAAGTAAATGGCAACCACTTTCAGCATTTACTTTAACACACTGAGTAAAATTTATTTTAAAACACGGAGTAAAAGGTTTCGAATCATTAAAGAGAGATGACAGTTTTCAAGTCTGTTCTGCAATCTATCACCACAATGTACACATTCACACTTGTTTAGCCACACGCGCGCGCGCGCATACACACACGCACACAAGAGATCAAATTCATGCCATTTCCCAGTTGATCCTGGATAACACTAAGTGTATGAAATTTCGAAATTTGAACGGCCGCCATTTTTAATGGAGAGGTCGTAGCGACTTAAAATTTTAAGGGTGTGTTTATTATGAAAAGACCTTTCAAATAAGCCCCCACTTGACCCCTAGTCCAATTTAAAATTTTCAACCCCCCTCTTACCAGCGTACCAGAGGGTGGGGGATGATCGGTATCCATGTCATAGAGTAGCTTTTTCGAAATATCAAAATGCGTGTTTTACCGTTTTTTGATATTTTCATTTTTACAAAAGTTATTTAGGGGTTTCCACACTTTTGACAAACCCTGTATAACTGTGTTAATGTGTACGATCTTAAAATCTTTAGAAAGCAGTTTGAGCAAGCCAATATCTCTCAGAGCATTTGTACAATTCGACAGTCAATTTACAGAAAAAGTTTTTGTGACACTGAGGTAAGAAATCTAAATTCTCAGTTTGTATTCTTCCATTATTCTTTCTTTTTCTTAAATTTATCGACATAAATATATCAAAATGATAATTCTGTCAAAATTTTGTTAAAATATAAAATGGCTCAAATTTTATTTCAATTTATTATTTTAATTTATTTTAATTTAATTTTAATTTATTTTCTAACGACATTTCGAACATTGAAAAGGATCTTGAAAATATCGAAACGTATGTATGTATTATTTTCTGTTCACTCGAATCAATTTTTTCAGACATATTTTTTATATTTTTATATCTGACTGATTATTAATATATTATGTCTCTTACTTAGAGTCTTTATTATTATTTCGACTTTTTTACGCTCTTGCGCCACGTTCTTTTAGCCTTTCTTTTTATTTCGTTTTGCTAAAATTTTATGTTTTACAGATGGAACCAACCAGAATTTGTCGATGAAATAATACAAGTGTATCAAGTGCAGTGTTCTTTCTTCGAGGACTTTAAAGAAACCTGCGACGATAAAAATATCACAGTTACAAAATTGGAGCACACAGTGCACAATCTAACCTCTAACACAACATATTATTTTCGAGTACGTGCGCATACTAAAATTGTTGCTGGTCCTTACACGGATTTAATTAATGTGTCGACTACACATGAAAATCCAATACCTAAATTATTACTCACAACGGATCTAGATATGAAAATATTGGACGTGGATTTAAGAATTACTGATACCTTAATGTCAGGGTACGTATACTGATAAAAAACAGTTATATTTATCATAAATTGTTTTTAACATTAAGTATAAAATTAAAGTTATTATTATTATGCACATGTTTATTATTATCAACATTACAGCAGTAATAACTATAAAATCAGAAATTTCAAATATAACTTTTTACTATACAATTATAATTGGTTCCTTTTTTTCAGATATGTAGGATATGAAGTTACTTATTCGATACAAGAACATAGAATTTATTGGCTAACAGAAAGAGACCTAATGACATTGAAGATTAATGAAAATAAAATCACAGAAATAGCTAGCTTTGATAATTATCTATATAATCTCTGCATTGACTGGGTAACAAGAAATCTATATTTCATGTATTATGATGAGTCAGCCTACTCTCAAATTATAAAGTTCGACTTAACAATGTGGGAAAATGGCATAATTAAATTTGATGAAATTGTCAAATTATCAGACGTTAATATTTTCCATTTAAGTGTGTCACCGTCTATGGGGTACGTTTACTACCGTTCACCTGAAAAAATAATTTTCTATTAAAGATTTATGCATATTTGTAACTTTTCTATAATTTTACGTGATTTTACAATTAAGATCATAAGTAAAAAAAATAATAGGTTATAATATAATTATAAGAATTTCGAATTTTCACTACAAACAAATTTCTGTTTTCTGTTAAAATAATGTTTTATAATGAAAGTAAAAATGAGAGTAAAATTATAAAATATCTTTTAGAATTTTATATTACGTATCATACAATTCGACGAATGAAGAATATAAAATAAAAAAATATCATCCCGATAAAAAAATTGAGCAAATTGTTTCGATAAATACATCCTTTTGCCTATTTCATGATGAAGATGCATATTTTCATAGAACAATATTTGAAAACATAAATAATGAGGAGCCGTTAATTTACTGGTTATATTCTAATCGCATATTTGTGACAGACACTAACGCTTCTATATGCAGTAAGATTTTACACAAGGAAAACATAAGTGATATCTCTAGTTTCGAATCTATGACGATTGACAAAAGAAACATTTACATTTTAGCATATCATTATACAGATGAATTTTCTCTTTATGTTTTGAAAAAGAAATATGCAAGTCTCAAGAGCATAAATGCAGACAAATATGTTGAAAAGATAATAAGCTCAAATGAAGATATAATATTTGATGAAATTCAAACCTTTGATCAATCTTTACAACCATATCCTCCAATGAGATGCCTCACACCTGACGAGAAAGTTTACAATTTTGAAAATGTGACTGCAATGGCAAACAGCATCTTTGTAAATCTTCCGGAGCCGGTTGTAAAGAGTGGATGCAAAAAATATAATTTACCAACTACTATATATACTATCTCTGTAAGCCATTGTTTAGACAACAACCTCGACAAGTCTGAAAAATTCAATGTGCTGCGATATGTGACGTACGAGCGACATTACGAGATTCAGAACTTAACACCGTTTACAGAGTATAAGTTGAAGTTTACTTTAAACAATTTTTACTCTGATCAATTATCAATAAATCCATTCGATTCAAATGTGATATCAGTAAAAACTAATTCAGGCAAGCTTAATGCACCAGAAAACATAAGTGTTTTAGCTTTGACGCCTACTATAGCAGTAGTTCATTGGATGCCATCCAAGAAATTGAACTGCGTGGGGGTGACCTACGAAGTACATTGCAAGCCAATTATATTAGTGAACGGCATGCAACAAAAGAGCAAACAATTTATTAATATGCCAAAACGTATGGTAGATGGCAGATTTTTCACAAAGATTAACTTGTCGCTACCAGTACAAGATTACTTGATATACGTGCGTGTGTATCCAATTAATATCAGCGATTTCTACAACGAGAGTTTAAGCAAGATTGTTCACATATACTCAGAACCAAACAATATTACTTTGAACGAGGTCGACATAAATAGCATGGACATTTCATGGATATCCAACATTAATCTGACGATCTTTTTTACACTAGAGTACAAAGATATTGCAGCAGAAAAGTGGCAAAAAATGAATTATTTTAAAATAAATTATAACAATGAAGTAATGTACCATGTCAAAAATTTACAATCGGGAACTTTATACAAGTTTCACTTGATATTGAGATATCTCGAATATGAGGAAACTTTTATATGGCCGGCTGATGAAAGATTTATTTTTTCAACACGTGATAGCAAACGTGGTAAGCAAATGAAAATATCCATACAGCACAATAAGGTTGCGAATATATTAAAGAATGATTTCATTGAAACATTGCAATATTGCAAATCGAATGCGAAACTTTGCTGAGTTATTGTTATAAGATTGTGATAAAGTTAAAGTGTTCGCTTTTTGCAATGAAATATTATAGCAATATTACAGTGTAATATATTGGAAAGAATGCAATGTTATTGCAGCTTTTTAATAACATTACGTATAAAATATTTTTTGTGTTTGATGGATGAATATCTTGGAAACATTTAATTAAATTAAAAAGCTTGATATAAATACTAGTTTATGATATCTAATATATTGCAAAATTATATTGAAACATAACATCATATAAAATAAAATGTTATATTTTTATACAAAATTGCTCTAAATTATTACTTACGAATCACTTTTTTTATTTTAAATGTTCTATATACTCTTATAATGGGTATTTTATATACATTTATATATTAGTTATAGAATTAATATACATTCCTAATTACATTTTTATTTAAAAATTTAAAAATTTTAAAGATCTGTTATAATTACATATATTTGCATGTGAAAAGTACAGACAAATGCATAGAAAAATATAATGAGAGATATAATAATATATATTCTTAATATAATAAAAAGATATATTATCTTTGAAAATTATCGTATTCGTACATGAAGTAAAAATATATCATAAAATATATTGTAACATTGATATAAAATGTTATCTATATTTTAATAAAAAAATAGCAAGGCTTATCTGTAGCTTAGAATTATATTTACTCGATATTATTTGTGTCAATAATTCATTTGACTTCTGCAAAAAAGAAAAATTTATCGCATATATACAGATATAAAAAAATGTATTATTACATTATTTTTATAGATAAATTAAAGAGTGTTATAGTTTTAAAGTGTTTTCAAAATGTGAATATCATATTGCTAATATCTAATTCACATTTTGTTAAATTATATTTCTACAATGTTTCCGTAATGTTGCCTTGCAATTTGTAATATTGTAACATTGTTGCAAAGTAGTTGTAATATTTTGTGCTGCGTAGATATTATAATATTATGTGCTGATATTTTTTGGATATGAATAGGAATCTGAAATTAAAAAAAATTAAATCTTATAATAAAGTTATAAGTAAAAATAAATTTGTAAAAATATACACACACGAAGATATTAAAATTATACTTTTGCTTAATCTAGATATTCCGAGCACTCCTGGAATAATAGCGAATAAATATTACTTATTGATGTTGGTTATAGTTCCTATAATATGCATTTTCTACATTTATCGTTGTAAGTATATTTGATATAAATGTCAAATGTTGAATTGTAGATTATACATATATATCTGATATAATATCTAGAGATTTACTGAAAATAGTAATTTACATATATAAAACTAAACGAATAAATTGACTAAAATACAGTAAATTTTATAATACATATTATTACATAATTAAATCGAAACTTTATAATAGTGTATCGTCAACGCAGAGGTAATAATGAACAATTTTTGTCTTCTACAATGGCCGACGTAGAATTGGCGATTCTACCTGAAGTACCTTGCCGAAACACTCAATTCAATATGATTTACAGTCCTATGTTACATTATAACCCGGATGAATGTGCGATAACTAAAATCTCACGAAATCAAATTACATTTACGAAACATCTCGGTAGCGGCGCATTCGGAATGGTAAAAATTAATTTTTTCAAGCAATATTTTAAATTATTTTTTGGATTAACAAAACAGATACGTATTTTTAATAAAGATATAAATTACATGAATTTTTTAAATAGATTATAAGTAATATAAAATTTACATGAGAAAACAAGCATGCACTTTATTATATACTTTTCATTGAATTATTTAATATAAAGTAAAACATAAAGTAAATTATAAAGTAAATTATAAAGTAAATTATAAAATACTACTTGACATTAAACTATATATTTTTCAATAAAGTACGCATGTAAATTTGTGTAAAATATTTTGCAGGTATATCAAGGAAAAGTGAAGGATTTAGAAAAATCGGGCACAGAGATATCCGTTGCAATAAAAACGCTTCGAAAAGATGCATCTTCCCATGAGAAAGAGAAATTGTTAAAGGAAGCCAAGCTTATGAATCATTTTCAACACAAACATATGTTAAAATTGTTGGCCGTTTGTTTAGATGGAGATTCTCCGTTACTAGTGTTGGAATTGATGGAAACTGGAGATCTGTTAAAATATTTGAGAGAATGTCGAAATTTGCAAGCGTCAGATTCGTCTGCTTTGCGTTTGCAGGATTTGCTCGCCATGTGCGAAGATGTTGCGCGAGGTTGTTGCTACTTGGAAGAGTTGCGTTTCGTACATAGAGATCTAGCGTGTCGCAATTGTTTAGTATCTTCGAGGAATCGAGAGAATCGTGTCATCAAAATTGGAGATTTTGGACTAGCTAGAGATATCTACAAGGATGATTATTATCGCTTGGTAAATACAATGAAAATATTTAATGATTAAAAATTGAATTATTTTTAAAATACTTTCCATTTTTTTATCATAATAGTATACTGCATTGTTTTTTTAAGTAATATAGAATATAAGTAGTTTTTATTTATATATAACAAGAGATAAATTAACGTTTTTGATTTTGCACACATTCTAGAAATGAACAACTTAAATCAGAAAATTAAATTTTTGTTTAAATCATGTTTTAGAAAGGAGAAGGTTTGCTTCCTATTCGCTGGATGGCACCCGAATCTTTGATAATGGGAATATTTACTTCTCAAAGCGATGTTTGGTCATTTGGTATATTAATGTGGGAAATTACATCGTTGGGTGAGCAACCTTATAGTGCCAAGGCTAATGAAGAAGTGATAAATTATGTACGTGCCGGAGGCAGGTTGCCAATAACTCTTAACTGTCCGTCACCATTGTACCAGATGATGCTAAGTTGCTGGAGTGCAGCGGATGCTAGACCAAATTTCGAATTTTGTCTGAAAAATATTATAGCATTAAGAAAGAACATAGAGGATGCCTTACTGAGTCCGGTCGATATTATTTAGCCGATATACTTAAATTAATGTTTATGTTATTTTCCAAACGACTCAATAAATATCTTAATGTAGAAAAAATATTTCTAGGATATTTTTAAATTGATTCTGATCTGATTACTTTTAGGTTTAATCTTAATGTTATATATATCAATGAAAATTAAAGAAATTTTGTAATCTTATTTTTCATACAATTTTGATTATTATTAAAAAATATCACATCCGTTTTCATGATTGTAGAAAATCAAATAATATAATGATATATCTAATTTGTGTTTTTGAGCAACCGAAACAAAATTTAATGATTGTGATTATTTATATCTCTATGTATAAATAATATTTTTTTGAACATGGGAATATAATTAATTTTCGACATTATATATAACCGATAATTGTAACAAACTGGTTGTAAAATTATGAGTGACAGAGGAAACGCGAATAATGTCCTCTATAATTAGTTGTAAATATATAAATATAATAATGTAATTATTTTTGAGTTTATAACAGTTGACATATATGAATTTTTTACCTCATTCGAGATAAGTATATACATATATTATATCAGTAGGTATATAGGGCGGATTCTAACTCAGGTCCTCTCAGGGGGGGTGAGGCGCGCGGGAGATTACGGTGGCGCGGGGGAATGACGTCACGCGGGACGGAGGGGATTTCGGCAGCGGCGCGTGTTAGATGTTTTATCGCAATATTGTATTACATGCCCGGTTGATAAAATATTTATAAACAATATAAACAGCGGTATTCCTTAAGCAATATTGTATTATATCCTAACGCGTTGGAACATGTTTTTGCAAAACAAAATGGCTTTTGCGGTACACCCCTCACCCCCGATATAAGTAATTCTAGATTTTTTTTCCATTCGACGTTTCCTTATCTCTCTCTCATTGAATTACGCAGCATGAGAATTTATAAACAATATAAACAAATGGCACCTCCCAGAATCGTCTTACGCAATTTTTTCTCAGAAGAATTTTTAACGTATCAGCGCCGATGTTCAACCGTTTTATAAACGCAAGCAAACGCAAAAAAAAGTACATCACGATATAGTAAACTTAAAACTCTTTATTCATGTTTTTACATATTTTTTTGTCTTACGTATTATATGGACTAAAAGCTAAAGCCGCCAGCTCGCAATCGACGAGTTAATACTTGTTGAAAGCGTCACTCGCGCGTATTACATTTGATACTTCTTTAGGATCCGTTACAGTGGACGCGATATTGGAGAATTGCGTAAATTTGACATCGACTGTTTGGATAATTTTATCTAATCGATCAAAAGTTACATCTATGCATTGATCGAGATCGAACATACGATGTAACGTCGATTCTATCATCATCATGCATACGTTCGAAGATTCGAGACTTATGAATTTAGAGTCGTTAATCGTACGAACTCGCACTGTTAGCGGTCCAACGCTTATAAAATTATAGATGTCGTGAGAATCGTTCCGAAGGAGATTTAGAATATCGCGACGTTGCTCGCAGAGTCCTTTCCACGTTTCGAGAGATAATTTCAGTCCCTTTCCCCGATGATCTCCTATGACAATCTCCACGTAACTCGGCGGACCCACGTTGATACAGATTTCGAGGAATTTGAATTCCGTAGCTGTCAATGCGTATCGTCTGCCTAGTATACGAACCGCACGACGCTCCGACGAAATGCTACGGGAAAAAATTAAAATTAAGTAATACTAATAATACAATTTGTAAAAAATAGAAAAATAGAAAAATAGAAAAATAGAAAAAAAATGTTAAACGAAACGTACTCGTCGTATTTGTTCTCAAACGATGGAGTTTTATCACGACTCGGCACGTAATTATTCACGTGTCTTCCGATACCGCCACTGCTGCTACCGCTGCTGCTTCTTTCAACGTAGTACATTTCTCTGGGAGATTATGAAAAGTGAATCCACGAGCGGTTAACGCGACACTGGTCGTACAGGAATTAATCGGTTATACCCGACGCTCATTTATTAAAAATATAATGTAGTGGTGGGGGATCAATGTTTCTAACGCATTAAAATTTAGGAGAAGAGGGAGGCGGTGCTCGAACAAAAGAATTCTTAGAAACGCATGCAAAGGATTAGGGTGGGTAAATAAAAGAGATAATGCATATGAATGTTTACATATTTTATTTTTATCGCAATTCTTTCTGGCGTCGCGACCACCAGTTAAATATTTTGAATACATTTTGTAAGGCGCAATTCTTAACATGTTTTCCACATCGCATACTATTCGTATCGTCTAATTTATTTAGAGCATCGATATCTTCGTAATCCGCATCCAAGGTTTCAATAATATAGCCGTTCCCCGCATCGTCTAGTATATCGGCCAGCCATTTTCGCTTTTCAAGTCCTTTGACGTACACGACGGACGATTCTTCTTCTTCATCTTCGTGTATCGTCCAACGACAGCTGTTGTAATCGCACGCTGAGCCAAGCCATACGGAACGTTTCCGTCTTCCCATTGCAATCCGTGATGATTTTTAATCAGCCATGAGACTTGACATCGCTCAGATTTTGTAAGCGTGTGCCACGGTACGGGACTTGCGAAAAAGTAATGCGATAGAACGTATCCATTTCTCAAGACTGCCGCTTCCTTCACGACAAAATTTTTCCCAACGATAAATCCTTGCAGATCCATAAACGTTGGTACGGACATGACGAGATCTCTCTATCTCTTCGATACGCCAGTCGAGAGGAACGACAAAACTCTAAAACCATCTCGCAAGACTTTGATTTATATCATGCTCCTCTTCCTCCTCTCTCTTGCGTCGATGTTATCGCAAACACTTAGGTGATTTTGCGTACAACGTTGGTCAACGGATTGTACTGGATCACGCGATCGTGTATGATGAGACAGTACGCAGTGGTATTCGGCGGTACGTTC
>NW_020229402.1:75231-104500 GCF_003227725.1 Camponotus floridanus
TATTAGGAAAAAATTCATTTTTTTTTAAATATTCCAATAATCCTAGAAATGAATTAAAATTATTTGAATTAAGTTGAATTTATTTTTAAAAATGTTGTAAAAATAAATATAACATGGTTTAAAAAATAAAAATGTTTGAAAAATGAAATTTAAATTGAGGAATATTAAAGAAATTGCATAATTATTAATGTTTAAGAAATATCTTAACATGTTATATTTATTTTAAAACTTAAAAATATATGTGTATCAAGTTAAATACTAAATCCAAATGTTAATGCTATCAAAATCAAATTATTGATATTATTAAACATTTGAATAAATCGAATATTATTATTTGATAGCACCATAAATTTATTCACCGTAAGTTGTAAGTAGTTATAATTGAATTTTAATTATAATTTAATATTGATATTTTAATTGTAAAATACAATACAATTATAACTATAATTCTATTAAACGAAATTGTATTTATAATTGTAAATTCTTACGTAAATTACACGAAAAGTTATCGAAAGTATAATGATTACATAATAGTAATTAACATAATAGTAATTCATTAAATTAAAGTATTTGTTTCTATAGTATATATTTTTGAAATATGCAAAGATAAAAGAGTAAGTGTTATTTTCATATCAAAGAGACTTATGTAATCATCAATATAATTTAAATATACAGTAAGTCATTAAATATAAAGATAAAATATTTGTATATACATACTTATCCCGAATGATGTAAAAATTCATACATAATAATTGTTATAAATTTAAAAAATAATTATATTATTATATTTATATATTTACAACTAATTATAAAAGATATTATTCGCGTTTTCTCTTTCACTTATAAATTTTACAATCAGTTTGTGTAATTATCGATCATATATAATGTCGAAAATTAATTATGTTTTAATATTGAAACAAATATTGTTTATCGCAATATTAGATATCACTTCGAATACTCAAATACACAAATTAAATATGTCATTATATTCCGTTGTTTACAATTATGAAAACGGATGTGATATTTTCTAATAATCAAAATTTTATGGAAGGTAAGATCAAAAAATTTCTTTCATCTTTATTGATAAATCTAATATTAAGATTAGACCTGAAAATAACAAAAACAATTTAGAAATACTTTTTCTACATTATGATTTATTGAATCGTACGGAAAAGAAGAGAAACATTAATTTAATTATATTGGCTAAATAGCCTCGACTGGACTTAGTAAGGCATCTTCTATGTTCTTTCTTAATGTTATAATATATTTCAGACAAAATTCGAAATTTGGTCTAGCATTTGCTGCACTCCAGCAACGTAGCATCAACTGGTACAATGTTGACGGACAGTTAAGCGTCGTCGGCAACCTGCCTCCAGCACGTACATAATTCATCACTTTTTCATTAGTCTTGGCACTATAAGGTGTCTCACCCAACGATGTAATTTCCCACATTAAAACACCAAATGACCAAACATCGCTTTGAGAAGTAAATGTTCTCATCATCAAAGATTCAGGTGCCATCCAGCGAACAGGAAGCAAACGTTCTCCTTCCTAAAACATGATTTTAGTAAAAATTTAATTTTCTGGTTCAAGTTGTCCATTTTCACAATATGTGCAAAATGAAAAACGTTCATTTAACTCTTGCTATATATAAATAAAAATTATTTATATTACATCAAGAAACAATACACGATACTACTATGATAAAAAAATGGGAAGTATTTTCAAAACAATTCATTTTTTAATTATTTCTAATAATTGTATTTATACCACGCAATAATAATCATCCTTGTAAATATCTCTAGCTAGTTCAAAATCTCCAATTTTGATGACACGATCCTCGCGATTTCTCGAAGATACTAAACAATTGCGACATGCTAGATCTCTGTGTACGAAACGCAACTTTTCCAAGTAGCAACAGCCTCGCGCAACATCTTCGCACATGGCGAGCAAATCCTGCAAACGCAGAGCATGCGAATCTGACGCTTCCAAATTTCGACAATCTCTCAAATATGTTAACAGATCACCAGTTTCCATCAGTTCACTACCAGTTTCCATCAACACTAATAACGGAGATTCTCCATCTAAACAAACGGCCAACAATCTTAATATATGTTCATATCGAAAATGATTCATAAGCAAGGCTTCTTTTAACAATTTATTTTTTTCATGGGAAGAAGCATTTTTCCGAAGCGTTTATATTGCAACGGATATCTCTGTGTCCGATCCTTCTAAGTTTTTCATCTTTCCTTGAAACACCTGCGAAATATTTCACACAAATTTACATACGTACTTTATTAGAAAATATATAGTGTAAATTCAGTAAATTAAGTAATATTATATTTTACTTTATATTGAATAATTCAACGAAAAATATATAATAAAGTGCATGTTTGTTGTCTCATCTATATTTTATATTACTTATAATCTATTGTAAAAATTTATGTAATATATATCTGTATTAGAAAATACATATCTGTTTTGTTGATCCAGAAATTAATTTGAAACATTGCTTGAAAAAATTAATTCTTACCATTCCGAATGCGCCGCTACCAATACGTTTCGTAAATGTAATTTGTTCACGTTCGATTTCAGTTATCGCACGTTCATCCGGATTATAAGGTAATATAGGACTGTAAATCGTATTGAATTGCATATTTTGGCAAAGTATTTTATGTAGACTCTTCAATTCGAAATTATTTCTGTGTCGACGATTCACTGTTATAAAATTTCGATATAAATGTAATAATATATATCAGAGCTCGGCAAGAACTGCACATTTCGGCCGATTTTCAGCTGGCTCCACCTAGCGCGTCCCCCCTTATCTCGCCGTCCCGCGCAAAGCCAACGAGCCGCTCGGCGCTCAGGAGCGGGCGTATGGCAATAGCTTTCCACGTCACCCATGAGGTACTATTGTTGACGCGTTTTTTTAAAGTGGAATCCTCAGTAGGCCTAATCCACTGATGACTAAAACGACCCTTTAACTAATTGCACGGAATTATAAATAATAATTGATATGATGAATATTTATGACTTTCGGGATTTTTTACAAGCGAGATCAGGAACATCTATTTGCATACGGCATGTAGCAAGTCGCATAAGACGTGATAAACTTTATCGTCTTATGTAATTAGTTAAAGGGTCATTTTAGTCATCAGTGGATTAGGCCTATTGGGGATACCACTTAAAAAAAAACGCGTCGATAATAGTACCTCATGGGTGACGTGGAAAGCTATTGCCATACGCCCGCTCCTGAGCGCCGAGCGGCTCGTTGGCTTTGCGCGGGACGGCGAGGTAAGGGGGGACGCGCTAGGCGGAGCCAGCTGAAAATCGGCCGAAATGTGCAGTTCTTGCCGAGCTCTGATATGCAGGGTGTCCGTAGATTTTCGACCAAAATGAAATAAATAAGTAGATTGGCTCGAATTAAGAAGGAATGACCTGTATTATTTTGGGATTGTCGCAATAATTAACGAAATATTAAATAAAACAGATCGGCCAATCTGCGTGAGTAAAAGCGCGCGGCGACGAGAGTCGTCCCACCGTAATCCGATACTACGAGCGCGGCGAAGCGGTGGGCGGGTCGCTCTCTGAGACATGATGGTGGTTTGCGATATATCGCAATACCGCGCCGAAAAATGACCCGTCCCCTTTTCGTGGCGAGAAAATGATGCGCTATCATTTCCACACCACCTTGCGGTAGATAGCATGGTGCGCTTTTTTTATAGTGGTTTCCCCCATAGGCCTATTCCACTCTCAATTTAAAAATTATTCAAAATGCCATTTACTATACGCTGAATATATCGTAAATGTAAAAAATTAATGGACAGTACCTTTACAAAAATTGATTCGTGGTTGAAAATCCCTCGATAAAATGTATTGCACACGTTGATAATGTGATACGATGATAAAATTCTTCAAGAATCCTTTCTTCATCTCGTACACGAAGACGCACTGCTGGACCGGTTATCCCGATATTATGCACGACACTCAGTTTCACATAATTATTGCACAACACGTAAAATTGTACGGCCACTTGGTTTTCGTGCACGCCCAAGAAATGATTCCATGTAAATTTCGGCCGCACGATAAGTATTTTCTCCCGCTAGTCCGTATGCCACAATCATATCTGTATATTCCTGCAGAGTACACTTCATTTTCTCTGTTAATTTACTACGCAAACACAAGATTTTTATTAAAACGTCTTAGCTCTCGCACGCTGTTACCAGACTGCGTTCGCCAGCAGCACGCAACTACAGCTGAGCGGACATGCGAGTGTAATCATAGTGCGCAGACGTCGAACTCACACGTACGCTTACACTCACATGTCCGCTCAGCTGTCAGCTGTAGTTGCGTGCTGCTGGCGTACGCAGTCTGGTAACAGCGTGCGAGAGCTAAGACGTTTTAATAAAAATTTTGTGTTTGCCTAGTAAATTAACAGAGAAAATGAAGTGTACTCTGCAGGAATATACGGATATGATTGTGGCATACGGACTAGCGGGAGAAAATACTTATCGTGCGGCCGAAATTTACATGGAATCATTTCTTGGGCGTGCACGAAAACCAAGTGGCCGTACAATTTTACGTGTTGTGCAATAATTATGTGAAACTGAGTGTCGTGCATAATATCGAAATAAGCAGTGCGTCTTCGTGTGCGAGATGAAGAAAGGATTTTTGAAGAATTTTATCATCGTATCACATTATCAACGTGTGCATTTTATCGAGGGATTTTCAACCATGAATCAATTTTTGTAAAGGTACTGTCCATTAATTTTTTACATTTACGATATATTCAGCGTATAGTAAATGGCATTTTGAATAATTTTTAAATTGAGAGTGGAATAGGCCTATGGGGGAAACCACTATAAAAAAAGCGCACCATGCTATCTACCGCAAGGTGGTGTGGAAATGATAGCGCATCATTTTCTCGCCACGAAAAGGGGGGACGGGTCATTTTTCGGCGCGGTATTGCGATATATCGCAAACCACCATCATGTCTCAGAGAGCGACCCGCCCACCGCTTCGCCGCGCTCGTAGTATCGGATTACGGTGGGACGACTCTCGTCGCCGCGCGCTTTTACTCACGCAGATTGGCCGATCTGTTTTATTTAATATTTCGTTAATTATTGCGACAATCCCAAAATAATACAGGTCATTCCTTCTTAATTCGAGCCAATCTACTTATTTATTTCATTTTGGTCGAAAATCTACGGACACCCTGTATATTATAAAATTTTTCGTTTTTTAGTAAATTTATTCGTTTACTTTTATATGAGTAAATTACTATTTTTAGTTAATTTTTCAATATTATATCAAATATACATATATGTATAATCTACAATTCAAGTTGATACCTATATCAAATACACTTACGATAATAAAAACAGCAGAAGTAGGTTATAACTATAGCAATAAAACCTAACATCACTAATAAGTCATATTTTATCACTATTTCAGGAGTGATGTCCCAATCTGTATTAAGCAAAAATATAATTTTAATATCTTCGTGTGCGTACGTTTTTAAAAATTTATTTTTACTTGTAACTTTATTACAAAAATTTAATTTTTTTAAATTTTAGGCCTATTCACATTTAAAAATATTAGTATATCATATTATAATATTTATGCAGCACAGAATGTTACAACTACTTTGCAACAATATTGCAATATCACAAATTGCAATGCAACATTACACAAACATTGTAGAAATATAAATTAACAAAATGACTTGGGTATTAGCAATGTAATATTGATATTTTGAAACCATTGGGAAACTATAACACTCTTTAATTTATCTATAAAAATAATGTAATAATATATATTTTTATATTTATATATATGCAATGAATTTTACTTTTTTGCAGAAGTCAAACGAATTAAGGACACAGAAATAAGATCAGTCGAATAAATATAACTCTAAGCTAAGAATAAGTATTGCTATTCTTCTTTTATTAAAATATAGATAACATTTTATATCAATGTTAAAATATATTTTATAATATATTTTCACTTTATGTACGAATATTATACCTTTTATTATATTAGAAATACTTTTATATATATTATTTTATTTTTCTATGCATTTTTATGTTTTTCTCATGCAAATATATACGTGATTGTAACAAATTTTTAAAATTTTTAAATAAAAATATAATTAGAAATAAATGTATAATTAATTCTAATTAATGTTTGTATTTGTACCTCATTATATGAATATATACGACATTTCCAATAAAAAAAGTGATTCGTATAAGTAAGAGTTTAAAGTAACTTTGTATCCAAAATATAATATTTTATGTTATATAATTGTTTAAATATAATTTTGCAATATATTATCATAGATATCAAGTCATTGCAAGCTTCTATTTATATCAAGCTTCTATTTATATCAAGTTTATAATTATATCAAGCTTTTTAATTTAATTATAAAGTTTCCAAGATATTTATCCATCAAAAACAAAAATATTTTATACGTAATATTATTAGATGGATTATAATAACATTACATTCTTTCAAATATATTATACTACAATGTTGGTACAATATTTCATTGCAAAAAGCGGACATCTTAACTTCATTTCAATCTTACATGACTCAGCAAAGTTTCGCAATTGATTTGCAATATTGCATTATTTAAATTATTGCAATTAAATTATTCTTCGATATGTCTGCAACCTTATTGTGCTAAATAGGTATTTTCGTTTGCTTACTAAGTGTTGAAAAAATAAATCCTTCATTAGCTGGCCATATAAAAGTTTCCTCATATTCGGGGTATCTCAATATCAAGCGAAACTTATATAAAGTTCCCGATTGTAAATTTCCGATATGATATGTTATTTCTTTGTTATAATTCATTTCAATATCATTCGTTGTTTGCCACTTTTCTGCTGCAATATTTTTGTACTCTAATGTAGAAAAAACCGTCAGATTAATGTTTGAAATCCATGAAATGTTTATGCTATTTATGTTGGCCTCGCTCAAAGTAATATTGTTTGTTTTTGAGTATATGTAATCGATATTGCTTAAACTCTCGTTGTAGAAATCGCTGAAATTACTTGGATACACACGCACGTATATCAAGTCATCTTGTACTGGTAACGACAAGTTAATCTTTGCGAAAAATCTGCCGTCAGTCACACGTTTCGGCACATTGATAAATTGTTTATTCTCTTGTTGCGTGTCGTTCACTAATTTCCAATGCACTTCGTAGGTCACAACCACGCAGTTCAATTTCTTGAGTGGCATCCAATGAACTACTGCTATAGTAGGCGTCAAAGCTAGGACACTTATGTTTTCTGGTACATTAAGTTTGCCCAAATTAGTTTTTATTTGTATCACGTTCGAATCAAATGGATTTATTGATAATTGATCAAAGTAAAAATTGCTTAAAGTAAACTTCAACTTGTACTCTGTAAATGGTGTTAAGTTTTGAATCTCGTAATATCGCTCGGCTGTCAGCATATTGAATTCTTCAGACTTGTTGAGATTGTCGTCTACACAATGGCTTACTGAAATATTATATATAGTAGTTGGTAAATTATATTTTTTGCATCCACTCTTTACAACCGGCTCCGTTAAATTTACAATGATGCTGTTTGCCGTTGCAGTCACACTCTCAAAATTATAAACTTTTTTGTCAGGTGTCAGACATCTCATTGGGGGATATGATTGTAAAGATTTATTAAAAGCGTAAATTTTAGAAGATTTTATGCCGTTCTTAAAATGGATGGATCGTTAAAATTGAATCGCTGATTTGGAACTTATTTTATCCACGCCTCTCAACTGCGTTGGCTCTTTATTGCCTTTCATTATTCATTTAGTTTTGTTAAAATATTTTTTGTTTTTGATTGATAAATATCTTGGAAACATATAATTAAATTAAAAAGCTTGATATAAATTCTAGTTTATGATATCTAATATATTGCAAAATTATATTTAAACATAACATCATATAAAATAAAATGTTATATTTTTATACAAAATTGCTCTAAACTATTACTTACGAATCACTTTTTTTATTTTAAATGTTCTATATACTCTTATAATGGGTATTTTATACACATTTATATATTAGTTATATTAGTTACACATTTAGTTATAGAATTAATTATACATTCCTAATTACATTTTTATTTAAAAATTTAAAAATTTAAAAAATCCGTTATAATTACATATATTTGCATGTGAAAAGTACAAAAAAATGCATAGAAAAATATAATGACCGATATAATAGTATCTATTCTTATTATAATAAAAAGATATATTATCTTTGTAGATTAATATTGTATTCGTACATGAAATGAAAATATATCATAAAATATATTGTAACATTGATATAAAATGTTATCTATATTTTAATAAAAAAACAGCAAGGCTTATCTGTAGCTTAGAATTATATTTACTCGATATTATTTGTGTCAATAATTCATTTGACTTGTGCAAAAAAATAAAATTCATGGCATATATACAGATATAAAAAAATATATTATTACATTATTTTTATAGATAAATTAAAGAGTGTTATAGTTTTAAAGTGTTTTCAAAATATGAATATTATATTGCTAATATCTAATTCACATTTTGTTAAATTATATTTCTACAATGTTTCCGTAATGTTGCCTTGCAATTTGTAATATTGCAACATTGTTGCAAAGTAGTTGTAATATTTTGTGCTGCATAGATATTATAATATTATATGCTGATATTTTTTGGATATGAATAGGAATCTGAAATTAAATAAAATTAAATCTTATAATAAAGTTATAAGTAAAAATAAATTTGTAAAAATATATACACACGAAGATATTAAAATTATACTTTTGCTTAATCTAGATATTCCGAGCACTCCTGGAATAATAGGGAATAAATATTACTTATTATTGATGTTGGTTATAGTTCCTATAATCTGCATTTTCTACATTTATCGTTGTAAGTATATTTGATATAAATGTCAACTTGAATTGTAGATTATACATATATATCTGATATAATATCTAGAGATTTACTGAAAATAGTAATTTATTTATATAAATCTAAACGAATAAATTTACTAAAATACAGTAAATTTTATAATACATATTATTAAATAATTAAATCGAAATTTTATAATAGTGTGTCGTCAACGCAGAGGTAATAATGAACAATTTATGTCTTCTACAATGACCAATGTAGAATTGGCCATTCTACCTGAAGTACCTTGCCGAAACACTCAATTCAATATGATTTACAGTCCTATGTTACATTATAACCCGGATGAATGTGCAATAACTGAAATCGCACGAAATCAAATTACACTTACGAAATATCTTGGTAGCGGCGCATTCGGAATTTTAAAAATTAATTTTTTCAAGCAATATTTTAAATTATTTTTTGGATTAACAAAACAGATACGTCTTTTTAATAAAAATATAAATTACATGAATTTTTTAAATAGATTATAAGTAATATAAAATTTACATGAGAAAACAAGCATGCACTTTATTATATACTTTTCATTGAATTATTTAATATAAAGTAAAATATAAAGTAAAATATAAAGTAAAATACTACTTGACATTAAATTATACATTTTTCAATAAAGTACGCATGTAAATTTGTGTGAAATATTTTGCAGGTGTATCAAGGAAAGGTGAAGGATTTAGAAAAATCGGGCACAGAGATATCCGTTGCAATAAAAACGCTTCGAAAAGATGCTTCTTCCCATGAGAAAGAGAAATTGTTAAAGGAAGCCGAGCTTATGAGTCATTTTCAACACAAACATATATTAAGATTGTTGGCCGTTTATTTAGATGGAGATTCTCCGTTACTAGTGTTGGAATTGATGGAAACTGGAGATCTGTTAAAATATTTGAGAGAATGTCGAAATTTGCAAGCGTCAGATTCGCTTGCTCTGCGTTTGCAAGATTTGCTCGCTATGTGCGAAGATGTTGCGCGTGGTTGTTGCTATTTGGAAGAGTTACGTTTCATACATAGAGATCTAGCGTGTCGCAATTGTTTAGTATCTTCGAGAAATCGAGAGAATCGTGTCATAAAAATTGAAGATTTTGGACTAGCTAAAAATATCTACAAGGATGATTATTATCGCGTGGTAAGTACAATTATGAAAAAAAATTGGGGATTAAAAAATGAATTCTTTTGAAAATACTTTCCATTTCTTATGGTTTTTTCATAATAGTATCGTGCATTGTTTCTTAAGTAATATATAGTAGACTATAAGTAGTTTTTATTTCTCTATAGCAAGAGATAAATTAACGTTTTTCATTTGCACGTATTCTAAAAATTAATAATCAGAACATTAAATTTTTAAAATCATGTTTTAGGAAGGAGAAGGTTTGTTTCCTATTTGCTGGATGGCACCCGAATCTTTGATAATCAGAAAATTTACTTCTCAAAGTGATGTTTGGTCATTTGGGGTATTAATGTGGGAAATTACATCGTTGGGTGAGCAACCTTATAGTGCCAAGGCTAATGAAGATGTGATAAATTATGTACGTGCTGGAGGCAGGTTGCCAATGACTCTTAATTGTCCGTCACCATTGTACCAGATGATGCTAAGTTGCTGGAGTGCAGCGGATGCTAGACCAAATTTCGAATTTTGTCTGAAAAATATTATGAAAGAACATAGAGAATGCCTTACTGAGTCCGGTCGATATTATTTAGCCGATATACTTAAATTAATGTTTATGTTATTTTCCAAATGGCTCAATAAATCTTAATGTAGAAAAAATATTTCTAAGATATTTTTAAATTGATTCTGATCTGATTACTTTTAGGTTTAATCTTAATGTTACATATATCAATGAAAATTAAAGAAATTTTGTAATCTTACTTTACATACAATTTTGATTATTATTAAAAAATATCACATCCGTTTTCATGATTGTACAAAATCAAATAATATAATGATATATCTAATTTATGTTTTTGAGTAATCGAAGCAAAATTTAATGATTGTGATTATATGTATATGTATAAACAATATTTGTTTGAACATGGGAATAAAATTAATTTTCGACATTATATATGACCGATAATTACAAACTGATTGTAAAATTATGAGTGAAAGAGGAAATGCGAATAATGTCCTCCATAATTAGTTGTGATTATATAAAAGTAATAATTATTTTTGAATTTATAACAGTTATCATGAATGAACTTTTTGCATCATTCGTGATAAGTATATACATATATTATATCTTTTTATTTAATTACTTACTATATATTCAAATTATATTGATGATTACAAAAGTATGCAGTCGTACAGGATGTTTTTGCAACATACACATCTTTAAGTCTGGTTGCCTATCTGCCCACCGTCAAGCGCATGCTTTATCGGGCTCGCAGAATAAGATTAGAATGCGAATTCGGCGAAGAGTAAAGAAAGGGAAATCAACTTTTATCATTCTGTTATAGTGAACAGTTGTAAAATTTAATAATATAGATAAAATATATTTAATAATATAGATTATAATAATATATAAAAATTTGATAATCTAAGTACAATACATTTAATAATATATAGAGAAAATAATATATAGGGAATGTGTGTTTTCCACATAGTTTATTTGTTATTTAATACAGGTTATAACATATTATTAATTTAGATTGTCACACTTTATTTAATTATAATATTTAATAATATAAATTAACATATTTTAATAATGTAAATAAAATTTAGCAAATAAATTTAAACAAAAAAATTATAATAAAAAATGAAAAATAATAATGAAATTATAATGAAAAATATGTTTGGTCTTTAAATATAATATAATAAGTCTTTAAATATAAAGTCTTTAAAGATAAATTATAATAATTGTTCAATATAATCATCATTTTCTTCTAAACATAAAGCAATTCTGCGCATGAAATTTTCTCTCACTCGTCTTAGCATGAGAGGAGTGATCTATGCACACGCATTAGGAATCCTGTTTTTAAGAATTTCTACATTTTCCGGCAGGGTATGGTAAACTTTATTTTTTCAGAAGCCCCACATAAAAAAGTTCATGGGTGTGAGATCCGGAGAGCGGTGGCTATTCCTGAGGACCATGAAGTCCGATCCATCTCCCAGGAAATTTTTGATTTAAGATGGTTCTTGCCAAAATAGAAGTGTGAGCGGGATGTCCGTCTTGTTGAAATATTATTTCTAGTTTATTAACTAGTGGCACATCTTCAAGGTGTTCATCAAACGGATGGAGTAAAAAATTTGCATAATAATCTGCATTGCCTTGAATAAATTCGGGACCGATAATGTGATCCCCTACTATTCCTAGCCACACATTTATAGCCCATCTGCCTTGAATGTTTACTTCCTTCATACATGTGGATTATGCTGCGCATAATGATGCTCATTATGTCTGTTTATGCATCCGTCGTTTTAAAAATTGCCTCGTCACTTCAGAGAATATTTTTCAAAAATATATCGTTTCCGACATCATTGAAATTCACCTGCGTAAATCGAGTATAGAGTATTAGTGTAAAGTTGACGACTAATATCAATCGATAACAAAACGTCTGATATGGTGCAACAAAAAAATAGAAAATAAATTTTTAAATATAACTATACTAATATAAATATACTTTTAAATATAACTATATTAATATAAATATACTTACGTGTTCAATAACCCATTCACAAAAATTTATTCGTCGTAGCATATCACCAGGTACGAGCTCGTGTGTTATATGCCGTTTAAATGGATGCCAACCCAGAGAATATTTAATAATTTTATGAACAGTAACCTGATTCATGTTCAAATGCGATATCTGCTCTTGTGCTTATATGAGAATTTGTTATGACAGCTTCTTGAACAGCATCAATTATTTCTTGTGGAACATGAATGGGCCTGGTGGATTTATAAAATTGTCCATTTCTTTTTAATCTTTCACACACAAGTGGTGAAAGAAACTATGGTCCACATGTCGTCTGTCGGGAAATCTTTGAGCGTAAAGTGCAGCCGTTTGCTTTTGATTTTTTCGACACTCGTCATAAATAAGGATCATGGCCGTTAATTCTTTGTATGAATAATTATTTCCTTCCATCGTAATCTCTTACGTATGATTTTTTCTGCCAACAAAATTGTTTGAGTATCCAGGTGCATTTCTGTTTTTATAGTTTCTTGATTATCTCTTGTTTGTTGATTTGAACATGACGCATGTTACCATTCAAAAAATTATTAAACATTCCTTTGGGGGGGACGGTTGGCATCCTTTTAAATAGCATACAATAAAAGCTCATATTTGGTGATATGCCACGACGCTTAAATTTTTTTGAATAGCTTATTGAACATGTAAGTTTATTTAAAATATTTATTTTTTATTCTTTTATTGCAACATACCAAACATTGTTATTATTTACCAACTTATTAATTATGTCGTCAACTATATACTAACTTACTCAATTTATGTAAATGAATTTCAATGATGCCGGACGTTATATTTTTGAAAAATATTCTCCGGGGAAATATTCTACGAAGCAATTTTTGGAAGTGATGGATGCATAGATATAATAAGTATTTTTTATTATGAGCTTCTTAAAAAAAATAAAGTGTATCAAATTTTGCAGGAAAATGATGTGGAAATTCTTAAAAATAGATTTCGTAACGCGTGTGCGGAAATCACTTCTTTCATGATAAAACGAATGAGAGACATTTTCATGGACAGGATTGCTCGTTGTTTAGAAAAAAATAGTGATTACATCAATTTTTATAATTATATTTATTATTTTGATTATATTTAAAGATAAGAAATATTATTCATTATAAGTATTTTTTATTATATTTGTTCAAATTTACTTATTAAACTATTTATGTTATTTAATATCTAAATTATTAAATAAATATTTTATTTATATTATTAAATTGAACAACTGTTCTCTACAGAGTGATAAAAGCCGATTTCCCTTTCCTTATTCTTTTTCGACCTTGCATTCCGATCTTATTTTGCGAGCCCAATAAAGCATGCCCCTGGTGGGCAATTAGGCAACCCGACTGATGTATATTGTTGGAAACATCCTGTATACAGAGTATCACAGACCATCCGTATCAGTCGAATATCTCAAAAACTGAGTACGGCAGACAAAGATATTTCAAACAAAAGTTATAAAGTTGAAAGAGAGCCATAAGATGGTGTCATTAGTTTGACCTTGGAATGCCATTTGAAGGTCACCTTTAATTTTTTAAACGGAACCTCCTATTTTTTATTATTTATTCTTGTAGTTTATCTGGAGAACTTTCGAAAACACTATAATAAAATATTTCTTCATTTCTTCACACCAATCCAACATCCACTCAAAGGTGTGAGGCCGAATAGCTCAGTGGTAAGAGTAGTTGTCCGGCAAGCGAAAGACTCGGGTTCGTTTCTCGATTCAGCGACTTCGCCCCGATATTTTTCTCGTCTACATCTCTTCAAGGAGTAAAGAGAGGTCTACAGAATTCTCAAAATTTGAGAATCTATATCTTGGTAAATGCACCAAGTAAAATATATGCATATGCCTTGTGTACGTTTTAAATTTTTGTGAATAATTATTCTTTAAGAAAAAATTGACGCACTATCATCCGCGGTGGCTCTTAATCCCGTTTTTCTTGTGTAATGTGTGTTGACTGTATTGTAGAATTAGGGAACGTGCGAGAGATAGCGCGCGGTGCTTATATGCTACCCTCTCGTTCACCGCCTACAAGATGGGAGAAACTCGCGAAATTCTCTAAGAGAAGACCGAAAATCAAGAGTATATGTCGATACGCCTCTCGAAGCACACCATTTTCATTAGTCATTACCGAGCATAGTGTATAATACTTTATCATATTAAATTTATATTATATTGGAACTGCGTGTAAAATCTAAGGTAAATTCTGTTAACTTATTATCGTTCATTTATTGTGATATCATTCTCAAGACCACATTTAATTAATTATTGGATAAAGGACGGTGTATCGTTCGAAGTATTGCCCTCCATCGCAGCACTCAATAAATTACATCTAATAAAATCAGCGTTTTATCACTCGCAAATAATACAAAACACATTTTGGTCCTTCGAGCCGGATGTGCGCGTTTCGGAACGGATGAGCGCCGCGAACGATTTATCGCAAGATTAGCTACGCGTTAATCTAGAAAATAAGAGATTATTAAGAACAAGATGATTTCCTGTGGATTCGAACAATATAATTTTCGTTTTGAGAACGTTCTAGAACATTTTGAAATATTAACGTTAGTTGTGTTATGATCGATCGACCTTCGGAACATCCCTTGTTCACGTGATATCGACGTTGTGACTGGTGTTTGTTTCCGTGATCGCTCCGAAATTTCGTGGATATCAAAGACACAGAGTGAAGTGAAGGTTATTAAGCAGCACAATAAAGTCAAGACGAAAAATGAGTATTGACACTCTTCGCAAACAAAGGAGGTATCTAAAAGCGAAATTAACCAACATTAACAATTTTATCAGCAGGGTCAAAAGGGATGCTGACACAGTACCAGAGGAGGTGACGGCGCGACTTCAAGCCACCGAGGTGATATATATCGAATTTCAAGAGGTTTCACAGCGACTTTTAATACATAATGACGAGCCCGATGCGAGGGATGAAATGGAGGACTCCGAGTTTGACGAAAGATATTACTCCATAAAGGCTGAGTTATTACAGTTATTGGAAAGGCTTAAGCCACCCTCAGCAGGACCATCAGGCGACAGCGCAGGCGGTTCGACCAGTGATGCGACGATGAAGCGATTTCTAGAGCAGCAGACAATTTTAATACAAAAATTAACGGAGCGTAATGACAATGAGATGCTAGTTCGAACGATGAAACAACAAGGTCAACTGTTGGAGAGATTGAACACGAGATTGAGCACGTCCGTACGTGAGACTCAAGTAAAATTGTCATCGATCAAGTTGCCGACATTTGACGGGAATGTTGAGGAGTAGAAGAGATACTCGGACACCTTCAAAACCTTGATTCATGATAGCGAGCTATCGGGTGTGCAAAAGCATCAATATCTAGTCGGATCTCTCAGTGGCTCAGCGGCAAAGGTTATAGAGGCGATCGATATTTCCGAAGACAATTATGTCATCGCCTGGGAATTATTAAAAAAGAGATATGACGATGAGATAGGAATAAAAAGGCGGCACATACAATGTCTAATGGACGAGTTGCCAAAAATAAGGCAAGAATCTGCAAGTGCGATTCAGGAGCTTGTAGATCATTTGCAGAAGCATTTAAGAGTGTTGCAATCAATGAAACTTCCCACAGAAGCGTGGGGAGATCTAATTATATACATAATCGAGAAACATTTGGACGATGCTACCAGATGACGGTGGGAAGAGCACATCGAGAGTAGGGAAGCCGTCACGACGAGCACTATAATCGAGTTTTTGCAGCGGCATAGCCAGCTGTTGCGACGGCTGTGGATGACAATACTGGCAGAATAAGGAGCGAGGCCGGCGAGAGGGAGAGATCGAGCAGGCAGCGAATTTCGACTACAAGGTCACGAGGCAGGGCGATACTGGCAACCACAAGTCAAGAAAAAACATGTTATTTGTGTCAAGGACAGCACTTTGTTTATAGTTGCAAAAAATTCTTGGGTTTGACTGTCGAAGACAGAATCAAAGAAATTAAAAAACTAAATTTATGTCTCAACTGTTTTCGATCAGATCATTACGCTAGAACTTGCAGGTATGGTTCGTGTAGAGAATACGGTGAGCGGCACAACACGCTGTGTCACATGAGGGGACAGACGTTCAATCCGCCGGCGGGGCCGACAAGGAGGACAACAGAAAATCCTGGGGCGGCAGCCGCTGGTGTGACGCTCTGTTCAATGACGAATACCGTGAGAGGAACGGCGACTGGCGACATCAAATCATCTGATCATCATACCCGGGTTGAATGCGAGCGCGGGCGAGTTTTGATGGCAACGGCTATCGTAAATGTAACAACAAGTATCGGTGAATCTCAATTGCGAGTACTGTTAGATAGCGCAAGCGAGCTTAACTTTATTACGGCGGCAGCGTGTAATAAATTAAACATAAAATTAGAGAATGATCGAGAAAACATAAGCGGATTAAATGGCATGAGTTGTCTTATAACTCACGGTTGCAAAATTTCATTGAAATCGCGAGCGTCAGATTTCAATTTAAACGCGTATTGTCTAGTTGTTCCGAGCATAACTAAAAAATTGCCTTCATTTACAGTCGAGGTATCGAAGTTGCGATTCAAAATTCCTGACAATTTAAAGTTAGCTGATCCATTATATTTTAATCCCGGTCACATTGATGCGCTCATTGGCAGCGAGTTCTTTTTTCAATTACTGGATAATGGTAAAATTGGGCTAGGCAACTATTTGTTGGCGTTGCAAAATACGAAATTCGGATGGATTATATCGGGTACCGCAACACTTGATTGTCAGTCGGACGCCCAATCGTCAATCTTCAAGCAATCATACGTGTCTATTTGCGCAGCAATCATCAATTGACGAAACCATGAAATTATTCTGGGAATTGGAAGAATATAAGAACAAAAACACGCGATTGTCGAAGGAAGAACAATGTTGCGAAATTCATTTTGTAAATACTACTACTCGAGACGCGTCATCCGGACGGTTTGTCGTTCGACTGCCCTTTCGGGAAAACAAACAACAGTTGGGTCGATCGAGGGATATCGCCATGAAACGATTCAATCATCTAGAACGTAAATTTCAAATAAATACACAATTTCGTGATAAATATGTTGAGTTTATGCGCGAATATATCGCTTTGGGGCACATGTCTGTAGTTGACGAGGATGATGGCGTGTCGAGTCCGATATATCTACCGCATCACGGCGTGATTCGCGAAGCAAGCATAACAACAAAATTACGAGTCGTATTCGACGCCTCAGCAAAGACTACATCTGGTTTTTCTCTAAATGACACATTAATGATAGGATCAAATTTACAGGACAACATAATTGATATGGTGATGCGTTTTTGATTGCCAGCCATAGCAATCACCGCAGATCTTCAAAAAATGTACCGTTAAATATGGGTACATTGGGTTGATCGCGATTATCAGAGAATCTTATGGCGGTTTTCCCCGACCGACCCAATTAGAGAATATAAATTAAATACTGTGACATACGGCCAGGCATGCGCTCCGTTTTTGGCCATTCGCTGCGTGTGACAGTTAGCGGAGGAAGGAGCTAGCGAATTTAGCGACGCGTCGAAAGCGCTATTAAATGACTTGTATGTAGACGACATCATTACCGGAGTCAATTGTGAAGAAAAAGCGAAAAATTTGATCTCACAATTGGAATTGTTGTTGGGCAGAGGCGGATTCAAGGCGCATAAATGGCGTATGAATAGTGAGAAGGTGATAAAAAAATTGCGAGTGATCGATCAGATAGGGGAGCCTTCTGCTCTGGCGATCGAGGCGAGTAGAATGAGGACGCTAGGGTTGAACTGGTGTCCGAAAACAGACGTTTTTCAATTTTCTATTGATGTTATGAGCAAGTCAGTTTCGACGAAGCGTGAGGTCTTGTCAACAATTTCAAAACTATTTGACCCGCTCGGATTAATCGGTCCTATTATAGTTAGAGCGAAGCTCATTATGCAAGAAACTTGGATATCTAATCTCGGGTGGGACGAACCGTTAACAGAGAATCTCCGTCAAGCGTGGGATACGTATGTAGAGGATTTACAGGGTATCGGCGCGATTCGAGTTCCGCGCAGAATCGTTCAATGCCCAAACGCAGTGCGCTTCAATCTTCATGCATTTTGCGACGTTTCGTTAAGGGCGTACGGAGCTTGCATATATTTTCAAGCGATCGATGAGAGCAATAATTCTAGTTTGTTTCTAATTTGTTCCAAATCACGAGTAGCACAAGTTAAGAGCAAAACTATTACGTTGCCAAGACTCGAATTATGCGGTGCCATTGTTCTCATCAGATTAGTTCAAAACGTAAAAAGAGCACTCAAGATTGCGTTTGATGAGGTGCATGCATGGAGCGATTCGACAATAGTGCTAGCATGGATCGCCGGCGATCCATCGCGTCAGAAAACATTTGTATCAAATAGAGTAGCCGAGATACAGTCCGTCCTCCCATCAAATCATTGGCATCACGTCGATGGGAGTGAAAATCCAGGATCTGATCTCGAGGGGTGCTCGTTTGGCGAATTTAACGCAGAATAGAATCTGGTGGGAGGGTCCCGTTTGGTTGTCGCGTTTTGAGGAATATGAACGACGAAAATCGCAATCGTCATCCATTATCGAAGAAGACGAAAGAATCCTTCAAATTGAACAGAAATTGCACAAACAGGTTTTCGCGAACGTTGTCAAGGAGAGTCATATTGTAGAATTATTATTAAATAAATATTCGTCGCTGTCAAAAGTCGAAAGAATTTTAGCTTGGATCATTCGATTCAAAAACAACGTCAAATCAACTCGCGATAGACGGAGTTATTCGGAGGTTTATCAAACGCAGAAATTTGTTACGCACATCGGTTGCTAATTTTAACAATGCAAGAATTTTACTTCCCTGAAGTAGTATTGAAGTTGCGAGCGGGTAAACAAATTCAAGTCAGCAGCAAATTACTAGCATTTAACCTTTTCATCGACGAGAAGGGATTGCTCAGGGTGAGCGGCAGAATTCAAAATTCGAAAATGACCTTTGAATTTAAACATCCTATAATTTTACCTTCGGATAACAGGTTTACGCAATTGTTGTTTGAAAGTGAAGATCGCAGACTATTACACGTAGGACTCAGGCATTACTATATTCAATACGAGAAAATTATTGGCCGCTAAAAGGAAAGAGTATTGCTAGGAAAGTTGTACACGAATGCGTTACTTGTTTTCGAAATAAGCCAAAGACATTGTCACAAATTATGGGACAATTACCTGCGGTTCGGGTAACATCGAAACGACCATTCTTCGTTATCGGAATGGATTTTGCCGGACCGATCACAACATTAATAAATAGAGGCCGTGGTAGAAAGACAAACAAGTCCTACATCTCGTTGTTTGTATGCTTTACAAGTAAGGCGATTCATCTTGAGGCTGTCAGTGATTTGAGTTCAGCTTCTTTCATAGCCGCACTTAGGCGTTTCACGGGACGTCGAGGTTATCCTCAACGCATCTATTGTAATAATGCGACGAATTTCGTCGGATCAAGGAATGAAATTTGCGAGATGTATGATTTGATTGAGAAGGAGGAGCGGGAATTGAACGACAATTTTCCAAATAGAATCGAATGGAAATTTATACCACTGGCGTCTCCTCACATGGGAGATTTATGGGAAGCAGACGTAAAATCATGTAAATTTCACCTAAAACGAGTTATAGGAGAGAATTTATTAACATTTGAGGAATTAAACACAATTCTAGTTCAAATCGAGGCTTGCTTAAACTCGCCCGATTTGTCAATTGCCTTCAACAGCCGCTGACTTGCAACCGCTTACCAGGACATTTTTTAATTGGTGGTCCATTGACTGCTCTCCCCGACATTGACATAACCGAACTACCTACAAATCGCCTCGATCGCTGGCAGACCGTTCAAAAAATCACCCAATTATTTTGGAAAAGATGGAGTAAGGAATATCTAACATCTCTGCAAGGTAGAATTAAATAGACTCGCGAACAAATTAATTTAAGCATTAACGACATTGTAATAATACAGGACAATAACGCGCCACCACTGAAGTGGAGGCTAGGACGAGTAATCGAATTACATAAGGGAACAGATGATAGGGTGCGAGTCGTTACGTTACAGACAGCGAAGGGAACATGTAAAAGAGCTATAAACAAATTGTGCAAACTTCCGCTCTCTGATGCGTTTATTTAATCATAAGGATGAGGATTAATTGTTATTAATGGTGGGCGGGATGTTGACTGTATTGTAGAATTAGGGAACGATAGGACGTGCGAGAGATAGCGCGCGGTGCTCATATGTTAGCCTCTCGTTCACCGCCTACAAGGTGGGAGAAACTCGCAAAATTCTCTAAGAGAAGATCGAAAATCAAGACAGTATGTTGTATATCGAAACGCCTCTCGAAGCACACCATTTTCGTTAGTCATTACCGAGCATAGTGTATAATACTTTAGCATATTAAATTTATATTATATTGGAACTGCGTGTAAAATCTAAAGTAAATTCAGTTAACTTATTTTTTTTTTTTTTTTTTTTTTTTTTTTTTTTTTTTTTTTTTTTTTTTTTTTTTTTTTTTTTTTTTTTTTTTTTTTTTTTTTTTTTTTTTTTTTTTTTTTTTTTTATTATTCGTTCATTTATTGTGACACCAATCTCAAGACCACATTTAATTAATTATTGGAAAAAGGGCGGTGTTTTCGTTCGAGGTTGCCCTCCATCGCAGCACTCAATAAATTATATCTAATAAAATCAGTGTTTTATCACTCGCAAAATTATACAAAAACATATATATTTGTAATGTAATTATTTTTATATATATTTGTAATGTAATGTAATTATTTTTATGTTACATAATTTAATATTTTGTAATGTGTTTTTTTTATGTGTTTTTATGTAATTGGCAAATTCATTGTAATTATTAAAAAAAAAAAAAAAAAAAAACGTTGATATATAAATTAATAAATATAAAAAAAAAAAAAATTATTTTTATTAAATATATTTGTAATCATGGAATTAATTATAATTATAGTAATCTACATAATTATTAAAATATTATAATCGTTCATATATAATTGTATCTATATTTTTTTTTTTTATTATTTTCTGTTTTGGATTTTTTTTTTTTTTTTTTTTTTTTTTTTTTTTTTTTTTTTTTTATTTAATTATTTATTTTTAAAAATACTCCCGCATTGAAAATGATCTGGATATGATCGAAACGTTTGCGAATTAATCTTTTGAACTTTAACTGTTTTTTATGATAATTAATTTACACATTGATTTTTACTCTTTGATGTGCCCCAATTACACTTCTGTCTCTACCATCTGATTTTTGGACACATTAATGAGTTTGAATTATTTTGTTTTATTTTTGTACGATTATTTATTTTGAAAGATTTGTGATTTGACATCAAAACTGTGTGGTTTTTCTTTGCCTAATTTGTATTCTTGATTTTTAGAATATATGCCTGTATTTTATTTGGTGTATAAACCAAGATATCGATTCTCAAATCGAGAATACTATAGGACCCCCCTCTTTACTTCCCTAAAGAGACGTAGGCGAGAAAAATATCGGGGCGAAGTCGCTGAATCGGGAATCGAACCCGAGTCTTTCGCTTGCCGGGCGACTGCTCTTACCACTGAGCTATTCAGCTCCACACCGATACTTTTCTCGTCAATAATATTTATTAATTAATAAGACCGCGATTAGCTCCCGCGTAAATTTAAATTCGCGGAATTCTTTATCTATGATTAATTTGGTATATTAATATTTTTGAATAAAATGAAAGAAGAAAAGGCAGAGTAGTCGAGAAAATAGAAAAAAAGCAACTACAGTGATTTGACTATCTATATTCGAGAACAAATGTCCATAGAAAGTATTCCGATGAACTCTATAGGAAGGAAGAAACCCACACAGCACCAAGTCGTCTAAAAGTACTACTAAAACTGGACATTTTTTTGTCGCAGACATCTTTTACTGACATCGTTAAGTTGACAGAAAGATAAAAGTCGTCTCATGATCCGAATTCAGTGACTTTTTAGTCTTGTCCATATGATGACTAAAAGATGACTTAATTCATTCTATATAGACTATCGACACTCGGTAGTAGAAATACTTCAATACACACAATAAATGGATTAATTTTCTAATTTATCTGCCTAATTTCTAATAATTTGTTTAATATTCTGAATCTCAATAAGGAATCCAAATTATTAATAAATTATATAAATAAATATATATACATAAATTATTTTAAATTTAATTTGTCAGAAATTAAACTGATAAGCAGTAATGTCAGGAAAAAGATGCGGCGGCTTATATGCATACAATGCGTAACACACGTATATCCCTCACCGTATCTCTTCTTTGATTCACGCGATCAATTTGCTAGAATTTCTCGAAAGAAAAAAAAATCATACGATATATTTTTGTAATTAGAATTTGACAAATTATACAAAAGATATACGTAGATAGATTCACGTCGGACAAATCGTCAAACCTAGCTCTCACATGGACTATTATTTTCTAAACCTAATGTGATATGTAATAAATTAAATATATTAATAAATATGTAATAAATGTAATAAATTAAATATATAATTTACTAATATATATATATATATATATATATATATATATATATATTATATATATAATTATATTATATTATATATATATATATATATATATATATATATATATATATATATGATACATAATATTAAGTCCAAATGTTAATGCTATCAATATCAAATTATTTATGTTATTAAACATTTGAATAAAACGAATCCATTTATTTGATATTGATATCATAAATTCTATTATGTAAATTGTAATTTGTAAGTAGTAAATTGTGTTTTGTGAATTGTAAATAGTTATAATTGTATATTAATTATAACTTAGTATTGATATTTTTAATTATTGACATAATTGTGTATAAAATACAATTATAACTATAATTATATTGTATGAAATTGTATTTATGATTGTAAATTATATCAATGCATTCTTATGTAAATTACAGGAAAAATGATCGAAAGTATACATACAATAATTATATAGTAGTAATTCATTAAATTAACATATTTGTTTCTATAGTACATATTTTTGAAATATTCATAAAAGAGTAACTATTTATATATTCATATCAAAGAATCATAAATAAATTCGGAAAATGTTTATGAAATTCAATGCTAATTAATGATTAAATATAAGCTTTATAAAATATGACGAACGTCTTCGTTATAGAATCGCAAGTCAATCATTATATAAATTTAATGATACGTTTTTCGTTAGATTTATCTATTTGTGAATTCCATATCGCGCGGAACTGAATACTCATATTCGTAAAATAAATTAATAAATTATGATTGCGAAATTTCGTGCTCTTTCCGCGTTCTTTTCAGGTACTTATACAAGATTATCGGTTTAACAAAAGAATTTTTATCGCTGTCACTCTCGTCAGATAATATTCCTAAATATTGCTAATTAAATATAAAAAAATATCGAATAAGTGAAGATTCGATGTTATAAGTCAACGATTAAATATTAGCTTCACAAAATTTAATGATCACTTTTGTTATTATAAAATCGCGAGTAAATTATTATGAATTTAATAATTTATTTTTTCAATTATATTTGTATTTACGAATTTCGTATCGGAAAATATATATAAATAAATTAATAAATTACGGTTAGGAAAACACCGTATTTTTCCTGCGTTCTTTTTGCGCTCTTAAACAAGATCTCGAGTAGAAATAATAATAAGTATTCTTATGAATTATTCTTATGACTCTGAGAGCTATGCCGGCGATAATACACGCTGATATTTATATTCTTATATTTAAATTAATTTTAAGTGATGATCTTAGGTCGCGTCTTAAGATTCCGTTCAGTTCTGAATATTATATTTATATTATATTTATGTTATATTATATTATATTATATTATATTATATTTTACGTATTTTAATATAGCAAACAATTTTTTCGATATTAATCGCGAAAATCTAGAAAAGGAATTTAACGGAGCGTCTTCCATCACTAATTTAGTCTTTGAGTGTCTTCTCGCGAATAATAATAGAACCGAAAAAATTAGTTCGAAAGACCGAAAACCGTGTTATTATTATTCCTTTATCGAAACAATTTTCGAGATTATGACATACAGGGTGTCCCAAAAGTCCTGGATCGGTCGAATATTTCATAAACTATGCACTTTAGAAAGAAATGTTTCAGACAAAAGTTGTATGGCTTGAAGAGGGCCATCAGATAGTGACAATGATTTGATGGGAGAGTCATTTGAAAGTCACGTGAAGATCACCGTCAATTTCTTAAACGGAATCCCCTATTTTTTATTACATATTCGTGTAGCTTATCTCGAGAGCATTCCAAAACACTATAATTAAATATTTCTTCATTGAGTACTTTTCGAGTTATGAGGCTTGAAATCATTTCTTAATTTTACATAAACCGTAAAATATCTTGTAAAATATTCATTTTTCGATTATTTTACTTTAATAATTTTATGTACAAAATAATGAGAGGAATCAATTGGTGTAAAGAAAACATATAGTTATTTCGAAGAAAAAATATGTTATTGACATTGTTGCCTCTTTTCCGCGATGATGATCGGTTGTTGGTCGTCAATAGTAATTTGCTGAGCGACTTGCTTCATTCGTGTCGTTTGACAGTTTGACAGGTTGACTGTTACGTTAAGAAAAGAAGAAATATAAAATAAATTAAAGTTAAAGAGAAAAAGGGTGGAAGAAGCGGAAAGACAAATAGAGAAAAGGCATTTTATATATATATATATATAATATATATATATATATATAGAGAGAGAGAGAGAGAGAGAGAGAGAGGGAGAGACGGAGAGAAATTATCATATCATTATAATTATTATGTTGTGTTATGTTGTATACAATATTTTAATATTATTAGTTACATTTATAATTATATGTTATTTATGGTAAATGTTTTATTTAAAGTAGAAGAGAGAGAGAAAGAGAAAGGATAGACAGAGAAAGAGATAAAGAAATTTTATTAAAAAAAGTAGAGAGAGGGAGAAAAGGAGAGAGAAAAGAGAGACAGAGAAATAGAGAAAGAAGCAAAAAAAGAGAGAGAAAGAAAAAGAAAAGAAGGTAATTATGTTGTGTTATGTTGTATACAATATTTTAATATTATTATTTATAATTATGTTATTTATGGTAAATGTTTTATTTAAAATTATATAGAAGAAACAAGATAGCGAAAGAGAGAAAGAAGAGAGAAAGCGATAAAGAGAGAGAAGAGAGAAAGAGATAAAGAAATTTTATTAAAAAGCAGAGAGAGGGAGAAAAGGAGAGAGAAAAAGAAAAGAGACAGAGAAATAGAGAAAGAAGCTTTATTAAAAGAAGCAGAAAAGGAGAGAGACAGAGAAGGAGAAAGAAAAGGAGATAGGAATATTAGGTAATAAATATTATTATTAAATATTATTATCTTTAATTTATTTAATTTTTGTAAATAAATGATCAATATGTTTAATTAACATATATATATTTATATATACAGGGTGTTCGGGCAGATCGGGGCCAAATTTTAAAGAGTGATTATACATGATAAAATAAGATAAAAATCAAGAGTAAAAACATTTCGACGAAGGCTTCCTTTTTTAATTATAAACGTTTAAAGATTTACATAAAAGGCACGGCAATCCGCCGATCTCGGACGTGCGTAGGTTACATCGCTAAAATCGTTACCAAAATATACTTATATACATATATAATTATATATATATATACATAATTATATACATAATATACATAATTATATATATATATACATAATTATATATATATATATACATAAATATACATATATATGTGACACATAAGTACAGAAGCTTACCTCGTAGCAGCTGATGTAAAATCTGCGATATTCGACACGGCAATATTTTACTCCATACAAATCTGCTCACATAAATAATTAATAATATTTCATAGGGTATTGTTCTTTAACGGTAGGGCAATTGTTCTTCCGCGCGAATGTCCACACAAAAACACACAAACACGAATATTCACCAAAAATATTCATTGCACTTTTGTTGTCTGTATAATAACGTACAAGAACATTATAATAAATGTTCAATATGCCCACCATTCTGTTGTACGCAGAGTTCGATTCTTCTGTAGAAATTTTGTCTTATTTTTCGGAAATCCATCATTACGTGTTGTATTATATTTGATGTAAATATAATGCTTTGTTGTAATTCTTCCAATGTTAACACCGGCGTAGAATATGCCAAAGTTTTTAGATGACCCCAAAAAAAGAAATCGAGGGGATTCAAATCAGGAAAGCGAGCAGGCCAAGGGATAGGTCCTCCTCGACCAATCCATTTATTTCCAAAATTATTCGTTAAATATTCTCGCACAATTCCAGTATAATGTGGTGGTGCACCGTCATGCATAAACCACATGTCTCTGCGCACTTGTAGCGATATATCTTCTAGAAGTTCAGGCAACTGAAATTGTAAGAAGTCCATATATACCTGTCCTGTCAACCGAGGCAAAATAACAGGACCAATAATTTTATCACCAAGAATTCCTGCCCAAATATTAGTAGAAAATTGTCGCTGAGAATTTGTTTCTACCAGTGCATGTGGATTTTCGTCGGCCCAGACGTGACTATTATGAAGATTCACTATGCCGCATCTATTAAAAGTTAAACCTCATCAGTGAATAATATTTTTGATATAAAATCTGGGTCTTCTGTAATTTTAGGCAAGATCCACGTACAAAAATTAAATCTCCTTTCAAAATCTCTTGCTTCCAATTCTTGCACTCGCTGATAATGATACGGGTGCAATTGTGGCTCTTTTAAAATAGTCCATACAGTGCTGTTACTAGTTCCTTCTATTCGTGCGTTTTTTTGTACTTGTGCAAGGATTTTCTTCAATGTGTCGCAACACTCTTTTTTCTAAGTCCAGATCACGTTGACTGTATTCACCGAAATTCCTAGCTTTTAACATTCCAGTATCCCGCAATCTCTGATCGATTCTTGTAAATGTTTTTCTATTTTTCACATTTCTATTTGGATATTTTTCTTGATAAATACGTCGGGCTTCTGTAGCATTACCGTTTGCTCGGCCGTAACATAAATGTATATCCACAAGTTCTTGAAAAGTATAATTCATTTTTCAAAATAAAATGAATTATAATATACACGAATGAAAATGTACACGAACGAAAGGAAAGACAGAAAGAAAAGGAAAGATAGAAGAATGTATTTAAAACAAAAGATAGAATAGAATTATTGACGATACATGACGCCTAACAATAAATTACGAATTGCTATGCGAGTTAGATTTCAATCAGCATTTTACATACATTATTCTCTTTACATAAATATATTTTTCTTGCAATATATTGCTTATGTTTACATTTATTTTAAAATTTAAATTTTATTTGTACTTAACTCTTTAGTTACCTGAATTGTTAGAAAATATATCTCTGCAAATGTGCAAAAGTGTGGTTTATGCATTATGTGGTTTGTGCACCACATTATACTATGATAGTGTGAGAATATTTAAGAAATAATTTTGGAAATAAATAATAAATAATTTCTGTATATTCTATGCCGATGTTAACATTGGAAGAATTAGAACAAAGGATTATATTTACATCAAATATAATACAACACGTAATGATGGATTTCTGAAAAATAAGACAAAATTTCTACAGAAGAATCGAACTCTGCGTACAACAGAATGGTGGGCATTTTGAATATTTATTATAATGTTCTTTTACGTTATTATGCAGACAAAAAAGTGCAATGAATGTTTTCACTGAATATTCGTGTTTGTGAATTTTTTGTGTGAACATTCGCGCAGAAGAACAATTGCATCCTATGAACATTATTAATTATTTATGTGAACAGATTTGTGTGGAGTAAAATATTGCCGTGTCGAATATCGCAGATTTTACATCAGCTGCTACGAGGTAAGCTTCTGTACTTATGTGCCACAGTATATTTTGATAAATAAAGTATATTTTGATTTTACGACGTAACCTACGCACGTCCGAGATCGGCGGATTGCCGTGCTTCAGGCGGATTGCCGTGTCTTTTATGTAAATCTTTAAACGTTTATAATTAAAAAAGAAAGCCTCCGTCGAAAAGTTTTTACTCTTGATTTTTATCTTATTTTATCATGAAAATCACTTTTTTAAAATTTGGCCCCGATCTGCCCGAACACCCTGTATATAGCAAGAGATAAATAAACGTTTTTATTTTGCACGTATTCTAAAAATGAATAATTCAGAAACATAAATTTTAAAATCATGTTTTAGGAAAGAGAAGTTTGTTTCCTATTCGCTGGATGGCACCCGAATCTTTGACGATCAGAAAAATTTACTTCTCAAAGCGATGTTTGATCATTTGTGGTATTAATGTGGGAAATTACATCGTTGGATGAGCAACCTTATAGTGCCAAGGCTAATGAAGAAGTTGATAAATTATGTACGTGCTGGAGGACAGGTTTGCCAATGACTTTTAACTGTCCGTCACTTGTATCAGTTGATGCTACGTTGCTGAAGTACAGCAAGTGCCAGACCAAATTTCGAATTTTGTCTGAAAAATATTATAGCATTAAGAAAGAACATAGAGGATGCTTACTGAGTCCAATCGATACTATTTA
>NW_020229402.1:109898-167621 GCF_003227725.1 Camponotus floridanus
AAAAAAAAAAAAAAAAAAAAATACTTATTTATTTCATTTTGGTCGAAAATCGACGGACACCCTGTATATACAAGGTGTCCCTGAGTATGTGCTCACTCATTTGCAAAAAGGTAGAGCGCAGTAAATTAAAATAAAGAAATCCTATTATATGTAACGATTTTTGTAATAACAATCGAAATATTAATTATTGAAATCGGACGAATGAGAGAAGCGCTCGAGCGCTCGAGCTATAGCACGGCCCACCGTGTCAGACATTGCCTGCCGGCACGCGACGGGAGGAGGGACAGCGCGCCGCTACCCGTGGTTACCGCTATCGCCATTTTCACGTTTCACTGCATCGCGTCAAGACTCGCATCTAGCGTCTCATTTCTGGCATTGTTTGGCGCGCTGTCCCTCCTCCCGCCGCGTGCCGGCAGGCAATGTCTGACACGGTGGGCCGTGCTATAGCTTGAGCGCTCGAGCGCTTCTCTCATTCGTCCGATTTCAATAATTAATATTTCGATTGTTATTACAAAAATCGTTACATATAATAGGATTTCTTTATTTAATTTATTGCGCTTTTAATTTACTACCTTTTCAAATGAGTGAGCACATGCTCAGGGACACCCTGTATATATGAGAGATGATTGCACACTCCCAACATAATTTAATTACGTAATATATATGTAAATATGAAAATATTAAATTGTAGAAGTTTCCAATTTATAGATTAATTAAATGATTATTTACAATTTATTAAATGATTATTATACAATTAATTAACATACGAAGCATTTTGCATCATTATTTTAGATAATTTCTTTAGAGAATATAAAACTACGCCACAAAATATCGCAAAATATCGCAATATAAATAAATCAAAACTACTACTAAATACAGAATAATTCTCTGCACCCTCAGATATCACAAAATATCGTAAAATATGGAGATAAAATGATTATTATACAATTAATTAATATACGAAGCATTTTGCATCATTATTTTAGATATTTTCTTTAGAGAATATAAACTACGCCTCAAAATATCGCAATATAAATAAACTTAAACTACCCCTAGATAATTAATATTACACTGCGCCCCCAAATATCGCAAAATATCGCAATATAAATAAACCTAAATTATCCCTAGATACAAAATAATAGTCTGCGCCCCCAGATATCGCAAAATATCGCAAAATATCGGATTGTAATTAAATCTATATTATCCGTAGATAATTAATATTACATTGCGCTCATAAATATCGTAAAATATCGCAATATAAATAAACTAGATAGAAAATATTACTTTACACTCACAGATATCGGAAAATATTTAAGCTTTACTTAAATGGCATTTTGAATAATTTTCAAATTGAGAGTGGAATAGGCCTATGGGGGAAACCACTATAAAAAAAGCGCACCATGCTATCTATCGCAAGGTGGTGTGGAAATGATAGCGCATCATTTTCTCGCCACGAAAAGGGGGGACGGGTCATTTTTCGGCGCGGTATTGCGATATATCGCAAACCACCATCATGTCTCGGAGAGCGACCCGCCCACCGTTTCGCCGCGCTCGTAGTATCAGATTACGGTGGGACGACTCTCGTCGCCGCGCGCTTTTACTCACGCAGATTGGCCGATCTTTTTTATTTAATATTTCGTTAATTATTGCGACAATCCCAAAACAATACAGGTCATTCCTTCTTAATTCGAGCCAATCTACTTATTTATTTCATTTTGGTCGAAAATCGACGGACACCCTGTATATCTATGCCGGTTGCGGCCATATTAGGTCTAGTCTTTCTGTGGTCCTTTCGACAGATGTCGCGTATTTAAGAACGGACAAAAAGGTAGTTGTCTCGACTTACTTGACTCGCTCTCTCGTGCTTGAGTTACTGTACGTCTTGTTGTAATACTGTGTTTCAACGTGTATTCTCGATTATATTTCTATCTTAATAAAACATCAACCACAACAAATTAATTATATTAAATTATTATAAATAATTTCAATAAGTTCTTTCGAATTTATGCTTTGCATCTATCGCGAAAATGTATTGAAATATTAATTTAAAAAAGAAGAGATCAAGAAAAGATTTTTTTGTAAAAATTTTGTCTAATTTATTAAGTAAAGAACACGCATTAACAATTTTATCAATTTTATCACTTTTTGATGCTAATTTATTCTTATAATACGCACTTATCTTCTAATTCCTCATAGCTCATCCATTGTAGAATTTGTTTGTAGATATTGTTGTAGATTTTTAAACTTTACTTTAACTTAAAGCCAAATGATTAATTAATTAAATAATTTGTAATATGATAAATACACACATTAATCTTATATTTTATTATAAAATATAATATAACAATTCGTAGTAATTTGGCTTTATTTCAGTTAAAATAAAGTTATATTTAATATTTAACGAACGATCGTGAAATCGAACGATCGTTACGAAATGAGCGTAAATATTTCACGCTCTTTTGCTGGTAAAAGAAGGAGTATTTATTTTCTTCTTTGATCTCTGATTAGAGATAGAAAGAAAGTGGCCAGGATCAACGAAAGATAGATTCAACTGGCCAGAAGAACACGCAGTTAAGGTACGCGATTAGAGCACGTGATTAGGGCATGTAATTAGGACACGTGATTAAAATATATACATGATTAAGTTAGGTGATGATTAGAAATAAGTTCCACAAATCTCGAATAATTTTAGTTAATCAGGAAGTAGGATTATTAGGGCTATATTAAGTAAGATCATTCTTCTTTTAATATAAGAGTTAGGAC
This sequence comes from Camponotus floridanus, assembly GCF_003227725.1. Classification (NCBI taxonomy): domain Eukaryota; kingdom Metazoa; phylum Arthropoda; class Insecta; order Hymenoptera; family Formicidae; genus Camponotus; species Camponotus floridanus. Next base: position 112,662 of record NW_020229402.1, read on the forward strand.
TATTAAGATCATTAGAATTCTTTAATAGTAGGGTTGTTAAGGCTATTAGGAAAAATTCATTTTTTTTTTAATATTCCAATAATCCTAGAAATGAATTAAAATTATTTGAATTAAGTTGAATTTATTTTTAAAAATGTTGTAAAAATAAATATAACATGGTTTAAAAATAAAAATGTTTGAAAAATGAAATTTAAATTGAGGAATATTAAAGAAATTGCATAATTATTAATGTTTAAGAAATATCTTAACATGTTATATTTTATTTTAAAACTTAAAAATATATGTGTATCAAGTTAAATACTAAATCCAAATGTTAATGCTATCAAAATCAAATTATTGATATTATTAAACATTTGAATAAATCGAATATTATTATTTGATAGCACCATAAATTTATTCACCGTAAGTTGTAAGTAGTTATAATTGAATTTTAATTATAATTTAATATTGATATTTTAATTGTAAAATACAATACAATTATAACTATAATTCTATTAAACGAAATTGTATTTATAATTGTAAATTCTTACGTAAATTACACGAAAAGTTATCGAAAGTATAATGATTACATAATAGTAATTAACATAATAGTAATTCATTAAATTAAAGTATTTGTTTCTATAGTATATATTTTTGAAATATGCAAAGATAAAAGAGTAAGTGTTATTTTCATATCAAAGAGACTTATGTAATCATCAATATAATTTAAATATACAGTAAGTCATTAAATATAAAGATAAAATATTTGTATATACATACTTATCCCGAATGATGTAAAAATTCATACATAATAATTGTTATAAATTTAAAAATAATTATATTATTATATTTATATATTTACAACTAATTATAAAAGATATTATTCGCGTTTTCTCTTTCACTTATAAATTTTACAATCAGTTTGTGTAATTATCGATCATATATAATGTCGAAAATTAATTATGTTTTAATATTGAAACAAATATTGTTTATCGCAATATTAGATATCACTTCGAATACTCAAATACACAAATTAAATATGTCATTATATTCCGTTGTTTACAATTATGAAAACGGATGTGATATTTTCTAATAATCAAAATTTTATGGAAGGTAAGATCAAAAAATTTCTTTCATCTTTATTGATAAATCTAATATTAAGATTAGACCTGAAAATAACAAAAACAATTTAGAAATACTTTTTCTACATTATGATTTATTGAATCGTACGGAAAAGAAGAGAAACATTAATTTAATTATATTGGCTAAATAGCCTCGACTGGACTTAGTAAGGCATCTTCTATGTTCTTTCTTAATGTTATAATATATTTCAGACAAAATTCGAAATTTGGTCTAGCATTTGCTGCACTCCAGCAACGTAGCATCAACTGGTACAATGTTGACGGACAGTTAAGCGTCGTCGGCAACCTGCCTCCAGCACGTACATAATTCATCACTTTTTCATTAGTCTTGGCACTATAAGGTGTCTCACCCAACGATGTAATTTCCCACATTAAAACACCAAATGACCAAACATCGCTTTGAGAAGTAAATGTTCTCATCATCAAAGATTCAGGTGCCATCCAGCGAACAGGAAGCAAACGTTCTCCTTCCTAAAACATGATTTTAGTAAAAATTTAATTTTCTGGTTCAAGTTGTCCATTTTCACAATATGTGCAAAATGAAAAACGTTCATTTAACTCTTGCTATATATAAATAAAAATTATTTATATTACATCAAGAAACAATACACGATACTACTATGATAAAAAAATGGGAAGTATTTTCAAAACAATTCATTTTTTAATTATTTCTAATAATTGTATTTATACCACGCAATAATAATCATCCTTGTAAATATCTCTAGCTAGTTCAAAATCTCCAATTTTGATGACACGATCCTCGCGATTTCTCGAAGATACTAAACAATTGCGACATGCTAGATCTCTGTGTACGAAACGCAACTTTTCCAAGTAGCAACAGCCTCGCGCAACATCTTCGCACATGGCGAGCAAATCCTGCAAACGCAGAGCATGCGAATCTGACGCTTCCAAATTTCGACAATCTCTCAAATATGTTAACAGATCACCAGTTTCCATCAGTTCACTACCAGTTTCCATCAACACTAATAACGGAGATTCTCCATCTAAACAAACGGCCAACAATCTTAATATATGTTCATATCGAAAATGATTCATAAGCAAGGCTTCTTTTAACAATTTATTTTTTTCATGGGAAGAAGCATTTTTCCGAAGCGTTTATATTGCAACGGATATCTCTGTGTCCGATCCTTCTAAGTTTTTCATCTTTCCTTGAAACACCTGCGAAATATTTCACACAAATTTACATACGTACTTTATTAGAAAATATATAGTGTAAATTCAGTAAATTAAGTAATATTATATTTTACTTTATATTGAATAATTCAACGAAAAATATATAATAAAGTGCATGTTTGTTGTCTCATCTATATTTTATATTACTTATAATCTATTGTAAAAATTTATGTAATATATATCTGTATTAGAAAATACATATCTGTTTTGTTGATCCAGAAATTAATTTGAAACATTGCTTGAAAAAATTAATTCTTACCATTCCGAATGCGCCGCTACCAATACGTTTCGTAAATGTAATTTGTTCACGTTCGATTTCAGTTATCGCACGTTCATCCGGATTATAAGGTAATATAGGACTGTAAATCGTATTGAATTGCATATTTTGGCAAAGTATTTTATGTAGACTCTTCAATTCGAAATTATTTCTGTGTCGACGATTCACTGTTATAAAATTTCGATATAAATGTAATAATATATATCAGAGCTCGGCAAGAACTGCACATTTCGGCCGATTTTCAGCTGGCTCCACCTAGCGCGTCCCCCCTTATCTCGCCGTCCCGCGCAAAGCCAACGAGCCGCTCGGCGCTCAGGAGCGGGCGTATGGCAATAGCTTTCCACGTCACCCATGAGGTACTATTATCGACGCGTTTTTTTTTAAGTGGTATCCCCAATAGGCCTAATCCACTGATGACTAAAATGACCCTTTAACTAATTACATAAGACGATAAAGTTTATCACGTCTTATGCGACTTGCTACATGCCGTATGCAAATAGATGTTCCTGATCTCGCTTGTAAAAAATCCCGAAAGTCATAAATATTCATCATATCAATTATTATTTATAATTCCGTGCAATTAGTTAAAGGGTCGTTTTAGTCATCAGTGGATTAGGCCTACTGAGGATTCCACTTTAAAAAAACGCGTCAACAATAGTACCTCATGGGTGACGTGGAAAGCTATTGCCATACGCCCGCTCCTGAGCGCCGAGCGGCTCGTTGGCTTTGCGCGGGACGGCGAGGTAAGGGGGGACGCGCTAGGCGGAGCCAGCTGAAAATCGGCCGAAATGTGCAGTTCTTGCCGAGCTCTGATATACAGGGTGTCCGTAGATTTTCGACCAAAATGAAATAAATAAGTAGATTGGCTCGAATTAAGAAGGAATGACCTGTATTATTTTGGGATTGTCGCAATAATTAACGAAATATTAAATAAAACAGATCGGCCAATCTGCGTGAGTAAAAGCGCGCGGCGACGAGAGTCGTCCCACCGTAATCCGATACTACGAGCGCGGCGAAGCGGTGGGCGGGTCGCTCTCTGAGACATGATGGTGGTTTGCGATATATCGCAATACCGCGCCGAAAAATGACCCGTCCCCTTTTCGTGGCGAGAAAATGATGCGCTATCATTTCCACACCACCTTGCGGTAGATAGCATGGTGCGCTTTTTTTATAGTGGTTTCCCCCATAGGCCTATTCCACTCTCAATTTAAAAATTATTCAAAATGCCATTTACTATACGCTGAATATATCGTAAATGTAAAAAATTAATGGACAGTACCTTTACAAAAATTGATTCGTGGTTGAAAATCCCTCGATAAAATGTATTGCACACGTTGATAATGTGATACGATGATAAAATTCTTCAAGAATCCTTTCTTCATCTCGTACACGAAGACGCACTGCTGGACCGGTTATCCCGATATTATGCACGACACTCAGTTTCACATAATTATTGCACAACACGTAAAATTGTACGGCCACTTGGTTTTCGTGCACGCCCAAGAAATGATTCCATGTAAATTTCGGCCGCACGATAAGTATTTTCTCCCGCTAGTCCGTATGCCACAATCATATCTGTATATTCCTGCAGAGTACACTTCATTTTCTCTGTTAATTTACTACGCAAACACAAGATTTTTATTAAAACGTCTTAGCTCTCGCACGCTGTTACCAGACTGCGTACGCCAGCAGCACGCAACTACAGCTGAGCGGACATGCGAGTGTAATCATAGTGCGCAGGCGTCGAACTCACACGTACGCTTACACTCACATGTCCGCTCAGCTGTCAGCTGTAGTTGCGTGCTGCTGGCGTACGCAGTCTGGTAACAGCGTGCGAGAGCTAAGACGTTTTAATAAAAATTTTGTGTTTGCCTAGTAAATTAACAGAGAAAATGAAGTGTACTCTGCAGGAATATACGGATATGATTGTGGCATACGGACTAGCGGAAGAAAATACTCATCGTGCGGCCGCAATTTACATGGAATCATTTCTCGGGCGTGCACGAAAACCAAGTGGCCGTACAATTTTACGTGTTGTGCAATAATTATGTGAAACTGAGTGTCGTGCATAATATCGAAATAAGCAGTGCGTCTTCGTGTGCGAGATGAAGAAAGGATTTTTGAAGAATTTTATCATCGTATCACATTATCAACGTGTGCATTTTATCGAGGGATTTTCAACCATGAATCAATTTTTGTAAAGGTACTGTCCATTAATTTTTTACATTTACGATATATTCAGCGTATAGTAAATGGCATTTTGAATAATTTTTAAATTGAGAGTGGAATAGGCCTATGGGGGAAACCACTATAAAAAAAGCGCACCATGCTATCTACCGCAAGGTGGTGTGGAAATGATAGCGCATCATTTTCTCGCCACGAAAAGGGGGGACGGGTCATTTTTCGGCGCGGTATTGCGATATATCGCAAACCACCATCATGTCTCAGAGAGCGACCCGCCCACCGCTTCGCCGCGCTCGTAGTATCGGATTACGGTGGGACGACTCTCGTCGCCGCGCGCTTTTACTCACGCAGATTGGCCGATCTGTTTTATTTAATATTTCGTTAATTATTGCGACAATCCCAAAATAATACAGGTCATTCCTTCTTAATTCGAGCCAATCTACTTATTTATTTCATTTTGGTCGAAAATCTACGGACACCCTGTATATTATAAAATTTTTCGTTTTTTAGTAAATTTATTCGTTTACTTTTATATGAGTAAATTACTATTTTTAGTTAATTTTTCAATATTATATCAAATATACATATATGTATAATCTACAATTCAAGTTGATACCTATATCAAATACACTTACGATAATAAAAACAGCAGAAGTAGGTTATAACTATAGCAATAAAACCTAACATCACTAATAAGTCATATTTTATCACTATTTCAGGAGTGATGTCCCAATCTGTATTAAGCAAAAATATAATTTTAATATCTTCGTGTGCGTACGTTTTTAAAAATTTATTTTTACTTGTAACTTTATTACAAAAATTTAATTTTTTTAAATTTTAGGCCTATTCACATTTAAAAATATTAGTATATCATATTATAATATTTATGCAGCACAGAATGTTACAACTACTTTGCAACAATATTGCAATATCACAAATTGCAATGCAACATTACACAAACATTGTAGAAATATAAATTAACAAAATGACTTGGGTATTAGCAATGTAATATTGATATTTTGAAACCATTGGGAAACTATAACACTCTTTAATTTATCTATAAAAATAATGTAATAATATATATTTTTATATTTATATATATGCAATGAATTTTACTTTTTTGCAGAAGTCAAACGAATTAAGGACACAGAAATAAGATCAGTCGAATAAATATAACTCTAAGCTAAGAATAAGTATTGCTATTCTTCTTTTATTAAAATATAGATAACATTTTATATCAATGTTAAAATATATTTTATAATATATTTTCACTTTATGTACGAATATTATACCTTTTATTATATTAGAAATACTTTTATATATATTATTTTATTTTTCTATGCATTTTTATGTTTTTCTCATGCAAATATATACGTGATTGTAACAAATTTTTAAAATTTTTAAATAAAAATATAATTAGAAATAAATGTATAATTAATTCTAATTAATGTTTGTATTTGTACCTCATTATATGAATATATACGACATTTCCAATAAAAAAAGTGATTCGTATAAGTAAGAGTTTAAAGTAACTTTGTATCCAAAATATAATATTTTATGTTATATAATTGTTTAAATATAATTTTGCAATATATTATCATAGATATCAAGTCATTGCAAGCTTCTATTTATATCAAGCTTCTATTTATATCAAGTTTATAATTATATCAAGCTTTTTAATTTAATTATAAAGTTTCCAAGATATTTATCCATCAAAAACAAAAATATTTTATACGTAATATTATTAGATGGATTATAATAACATTACATTCTTTCAAATATATTATACTACAATGTTGGTACAATATTTCATTGCAAAAAGCGGACATCTTAACTTCATTTCAATCTTACATGACTCAGCAAAGTTTCGCAATTGATTTGCAATATTGCATTATTTAAATTATTGCAATTAAATTATTCTTCGATATGTCTGCAACCTTATTGTGCTAAATAGGTATTTTCGTTTGCTTACTAAGTGTTGAAAAAATAAATCCTTCATTAGCTGGCCATATAAAAGTTTCCTCATATTCGGGGTATCTCAATATCAAGCGAAACTTATATAAAGTTCCCGATTGTAAATTTCCGATATGATATGTTATTTCTTTGTTATAATTCATTTCAATATCATTCGTTGTTTGCCACTTTTCTGCTGCAATATTTTTGTACTCTAATGTAGAAAAAACCGTCAGATTAATGTTTGAAATCCATGAAATGTTTATGCTATTTATGTTGGCCTCGCTCAAAGTAATATTGTTTGTTTTTGAGTATATGTAATCGATATTGCTTAAACTCTCGTTGTAGAAATCGCTGAAATTACTTGGATACACACGCACGTATATCAAGTCATCTTGTACTGGTAACGACAAGTTAATCTTTGCGAAAAATCTGCCGTCAGTCACACGTTTCGGCACATTGATAAATTGTTTATTCTCTTGTTGCGTGTCGTTCACTAATTTCCAATGCACTTCGTAGGTCACAACCACGCAGTTCAATTTCTTGAGTGGCATCCAATGAACTACTGCTATAGTAGGCGTCAAAGCTAGGACACTTATGTTTTCTGGTACATTAAGTTTGCCCAAATTAGTTTTTATTTGTATCACGTTCGAATCAAATGGATTTATTGATAATTGATCAAAGTAAAAATTGCTTAAAGTAAACTTCAACTTGTACTCTGTAAATGGTGTTAAGTTTTGAATCTCGTAATATCGCTCGGCTGTCAGCATATTGAATTCTTCAGACTTGTTGAGATTGTCGTCTACACAATGGCTTACTGAAATATTATATATAGTAGTTGGTAAATTATATTTTTTGCATCCACTCTTTACAACCGGCTCCGTTAAATTTACAATGATGCTGTTTGCCGTTGCAGTCACACTCTCAAAATTATAAACTTTTTTGTCAGGTGTCAGACATCTCATTGGGGGATATGATTGTAAAGATTTATTAAAAGCGTAAATTTTAGAAGATTTTATGCCGTTCTTAAATTCTACAAATCCGTATTCTGAACGTATTATTATCTTTTTAACACATTTGGTTGAATTTACGCGTTTGACACTTGCACATTTCTTTTCCAAAACGATGATGGTATATACATATGAAGAATTATATGCTAAAATGTAAATGTTTGTTTTGTCAATCGTCATATATTGGAATGTGATGTCATCACTTATGTCTTTCTTGTATAATATCTGATTGAACTTAGAAATTTTAATGTCTGTTACATTTATACTCCAATTATTTATCCAGTAAATTAAGTCTTTATTATTAATGTTATCAATTATTATATGAATAAAAGGTTGTTCATGATATACTGCAGAATAGGAATCTCTCATCCGAACAATGCTTTCCAACTCTCCATCGAGATCATATTTTATAATATGTATCATTTTCTGTATACATCCAATTCTGTGATATGCGATATAAAAATCTAAAAAATATATAATTATTTTACTCATTATAAAACATTATTTTAACAAAAACAGAACTTATATGTGATAAAAAAAAAATTTTAAATTTTTATAATCATATAATAACTTATTATGTCTTTTTACTTATGATCTTAATTATAAAACTACGTAAAATACGTATTATAAAAAAATTACAAATTTGCATAAATCTATAATGGAAAATTGTTTTTTCAGATAAACGGTAGTAGACGTACCCCATAGACGGTAATACATTTAAATATACATTATTTACGAAATTCTTTCCAAATATTATTTCTTTTCAAATATTATCAAATTTAGTTATGCCATTTTCCCACATTAAGTCGAATTTTACAATGTAATAGTAGACAGGGTCTGAATAGGTCCATTATAGATTTCTTGCTACCCAGTCAATGCAGAGATCATGTAGATCATGATCAAAACTATATATTTTTGTGATATTATGATTTTGTAGTGTTATGATTTCGTGATTATTTGTATTAATCTTTAATGTTATTAGGTCTCTTCGGGTTATCCAAAAAATTCTATATTCTTGTATCAAATAAGCGACATCTACTATTTCTAATCTAAAAAAAGGAGCCAACTATAATAGTATATTAAAAAAATTATAGTTGAAATTTCTAATTTTATAATTATTACTACTATAATGTGGATAATAAACTTGTGCTATAATATTAATAATAAACTTGTGAGTAATAATAATAACTTTAACTTTTTAGTGTCAAAAATAATTTTATAATTCTAACTATTTTTTTTTATCAATATACGTACTGTTGCGACAATTCAAAAGAGTAAGTAAAGCTGTTTAAATCCACGTCCCATATTTGGATACCTTGATTCATTGTGAACAATAATTTAGGTATTGGATTTTCATGTGTAGTCGACACACTGATTAAATCCGTGTAAGGTCTAGCACCAATATTAGTAAGCTCACGTACTCGAAAATAATATATCGTGTTTAATGTTAGATTATAAACGGTGTGCTCCAATTCTGTAGTTGTGATATTTTTATCCTCGCAGATTTGAATCTTTTTTAAATCCTCGATGAAAAAACACTGCAATGTGTATCCTATTACTTCTTCAATAAATTCAGGTTGGTTCCATCTATAAAAGAATAACATTTCAGTCTTTTTATATTTAGTAAAATTATAACAGAATTAACATTTTGATATATTTATGTCGTTGAATTTAGGAAAAGAGAGAAAAATGAAAGAATACAAACTGAGAATTTAGATTCCTTACCTCAATGTCACAAAAATGTCGTTTATTTTTTCTGTGATTTGACTGTCGAATTGTACAAATGCTCTGAGAAATGGTGGCTTTTTCAAACTGCTTTCTAGAGATTTTAAGATCGTACATGTTAACATAATTATATGTAAGATTAAATGGATTATCTCAGTAAATTAGAAAGAATAATTTAATGTGAAAATAGCCTGGTAGAAATTGCCTTGCCGACGCCATAACACTTGTCAGCGCAATGTAAGTTTGCCACGTCACAGCCTTATTTTCAAAAACTGAAAAGATCCACATCAGAATCATGATCGCGGCCGGTATATAAATGGCGTAATATTATTTTAAAATTAAACGGGCCCAGATTGGAATTTGACTGGGCTTCTGATGCGGTCCATACTTGCCCCACGTCAGATGCTCGGACATCTTTTCGCTTTGTCAAAAAAGATAACATAAAAAGGACACGTGTTTCTTTACTTGCCGCAATGCGGCGACAGTTTAACTAAACTCGTATTCAATTTTGTATGAAGTGTGTATAAAGAACTGGTACACACATGAGATCTAAAGTATATGTTTTTTCTTTTGTGAGTAATATCTCTAAAAAAAGCTACTCTCACGTACACGATCAGAGAGCCATGGCTCTGTGATTGTGTGCGAGTAAACCACGTTTTCTTCTTAACATCACTTTACCAATTTAATTTACTTTATTTTCTGACAAACTGAATTTAAAAAAAAATATTTAATAATGTGGATTTTTTGTGAAATTTCAAATTTTTTCCTTGTTGGATTTCAGAATTTTTCTTCCAGTTTTAGTAATATTTTTAAGCGACTTGGTGCTGTGTAGGAAGTTTTTTATCATTAGTCAAATAGTTCTGTAGTATTTTTTCGTAAAGCAATATTATATGCTATACTACAATAATTCCGCATCTGCTCTATGACAATATCTTACTAGGACTATGTTAATGTCATGTTAGTACAACACAAAATTCAATTCAACGTGGCGCCAGCGGGCAAAACGTGACGATTTTATGGATGGCTCTTACCAGCGTGTTATGCCAGCTCCTTAAGTGGCAGTGTGGCACGCTGACCAGTGCCATAGAAACCCTCGATCAAAATTTCTATCAGGGTAAAGAAAAAAGAAAAAATAAATAAAAAAGCAAACTACAAAATATGGAAATTAACACAATATTAATTTTTAAAAAAATAATATAAGAATTTTTTGCGTCATTTAAGATTTGGAAAAGTAATCGTTAATTCATGGCAAAAACGAATAAATAACTTTCAATAAAATAAGAAGTACTTTTCGAAATATTCCTGTAAATTAAGAAATCAAAAGTATAATATTTGCGATTGCTTTAAAACCAAATAGCAAATTAATAAAATTAACTTTGCCTTAAATCATGAAAATTTTTATGTACAATGTTATATGTTTGTATTATGTCTTTTTATTTTTTTTTTTGGACAAAATAGAATTTATATTTTTTCCACTGCTGGAAGATGTTTCTAGATTTGATTTTCACTCTTTCTTAAATTTAAATTATATTTACACTTTTTCGTTATAGATTATGTTATTAATGTTTGATGCATTTTTTGTAACTTATCGAAAGAGGATTCTAGGAGGATAGAAATATTTGGAAGTGTCTGATGAACTTCATCGACTTCTCGCTCATTTCTCACAGTACTATCAGAATGACTCCGGTCAGATTTGAAATTTACTATATGATGATTATTTTTCTCTAACATTGAAATATCCTTCATAAGGTATAACATACGAAAAGAATTATTTAAAAGAATTATTTAAAATGAATATCGTTAAAGCGGTTGTTTCTGATGCTTTTAATGATAAATTATATAAATTATAAAATTGAACGAAAAATTACCATTCGTTTTTTGTTTGCTTAATAATACCGGTTTGATATAAACCATTCCTAAATGATATATATTCAATGCGATGTAGTTTTATTCATATTGTAAACTTTATATTTTCTTTAAAACATCTTGTATATCAAACATAACTCATCATATCAAAAAGAAAATCAATCAATATAAGTTAACAAGAGTCAATGACGATTCATAACATCTTTTAGCAAGTAGTAGAAGCGAAAGTGTAGTTCTTTGCAATTGTTACGTCCAGGGGAATTCACGATTCTTTTCTTTCCCGTACCCGGTGCACACGTGCACGATTTCCAGAGCCGATAATAATAGCTAAATTAAAGCAAGATTCTCGGTACATGCCCTAAAATAACAATCGGATATTAACGGGCTATTAAAGTAGCATCCGGCTAAATAAAGCGGCATTCAGTCAAATAAATTTGATATTTTCTTAAAACTCATAAAATCAAAAATAAAGAAAACTAATCATAAAACGCGAGTGATCGGATATCGGATGTTACGATTCTTTTCTTTCCCGTATCCGGTGCACACGTACACGATTTCTAGAGCCAAATATAATAGCTAGATTAAAGCGGGATGCTCAGTACATATCCTAAAATAACAATCGGATGATAACAGGCAATAAAAGTAGCATCCGGTTAAATAAAGCGGCATTCAGTCAAACAATTCGATATTTTCTTAAAAACTCATAAAATCAAAAAATAAAAGAAACTAATCATAAAACGTGAGTGACCGAATATCGCAAGAGGGTAGTAACAGTCATCCCTTGTGCGATACTGAGAATCCTAAATCCCCCGTTTTGGAAGATCCTCTCCTATTCGCGAACGAACATAATAAAATCCTGATTTGCTACATTTGTTTTAAATGCTCATAAGTAGGGGCAGAGAGGAGACCATGGAAATCTAACAAAGATTTCTATTCGTCAACCTCCCTTATTCCTCACGCTAGGAGAGAGTAATCCAAAACGATATATAAGCGCGAACTTCGAACAACACTCGGTCAGAAAAATTCGTAGTCAGAAATATTCATACAGCAGACAAAATTTCGTACAGTCAGAAATATTTTCATTGACTCAGGCGTTCATATACGCACTCAAAAGTTTCGAGACATATTAACTTTCATATCGAGTCAGTGCAGCCCAGCAGCAACCACCGTCTTCATCAACGATCAATATCTCGCCATCCTCAACGCCAAGGGGGGTCCAGCGATAATTCATATCGATTTGTCCACGGTTTTCCAAATAGTAAGTCTTTTCTTTTATCTTCAAAGTTCCTCCCCTCCCCCGTCTACTTCCTTTACTCATAATAATCGTTTCTCTAGTGGACCCACGAGGAAATCCGCTAGAGCCCACACTAAGCGACTCCGATATCGCCGTAATCGACGTACCCGCCGACTGCTGGCTCGGGCTGCGGCTGATTCCTCATTTGCGTTAGATTTAAGTCAAATAAACGCGGATCTCCCTATTACGCGGATCTTCTTAAATAATTTTCAAGGAGACACGCGAGACTCCTCACATCTGCCCCCTCGCACTCCTTCCCCTAATTATTCTCCATATCTGCTTCCCGGAACTCTTCCTCCCAGTTACTCCCCGGTGTATGACGCACAATCTGACCTTCAGTCCGATTTCCCGCCGCTATCACCTTCTCCTTCTCCATCCCACTCGCCAGTCCCAAATCTTCATCCCTTGTCTCCTCCTCTTCTTCCTCCCCCTGTTTACTCCGACATCGATCTTAGTGATCGGATCCTTTCCGAAATTCTCAGCCTGACTTACCCTCTGTACTTTCACCCGATCCTCCCGGGTCAATTCACCTTGGGCCCTGGCCTTATTCATATTCCAACTCTCAAGGCCTTTCTCCGCACTGCTCCTTCCAACATTCCCATACCTTGCTTTACTCCCTTCACCAGATACCCCATCGCTATTCCCGTAGAATTCTTCAGGGAAAGATATCCTCCAGATTCCGACCAACCTCACCCCGTCTCACATACACACACAATCACGCTTAATGTACCGACAAACATACACACAATCACACTTAATATTGTGTTAGAGTAATAAATAATTAAAATGTTTATATAAATTTTATCTTTTTGTAATGTACAATAAATTTAATTAATTAATTTATTTTCACTTCAACTTAATCAATTCCCCCTCTCGTTACCCACGCTCCTGAATCGCACTTGGTCCCGTCCCGGGTAAAAAGGATTAAGTTCCTTTACCGAAAAGGGGACCGACGAGCGGGCATTTGGACCAGAAATAGCATAAAATCGACTCTTGTGGTCGTTGACCTATTTTTGGCTCACCCGCAGGCTCGCTCGACCCGAGACACTTGCCCTTAAGGCACCTGTGCTCGGGATACACGTGTTACGCCCTTCCTTCGGCCCATCCTTCCTCGGGCCTGGACGTAACACAATTATTAAAACAATTTTGTCTAACGATTTGATTCTTTCTTATGATAGGTTAGTTAACTTTTCTCAATTTTACCATGACTTAAATTTCTTTTCAAAAATTTGCCAATATTACTAAAGTTCTATTAATGTTTACTTCAAGCATAAAAAGATTAAAAATATTGTTTCTTTACAGTTATTAAATATTAGTCATAGAAATTATATATATTCTTTTATTTATATCTTTGTCAAGATTTTTCTCGAGTGTCGTTTTTTTTTAACAATCAAATCCTGAAAATGATAATATAAACCTATAATGTAAACCATATAATGCCTCGATAAAAATATGTGCATGTAATTGTATATGAATGGATATATGTACAATGAAAATTAATATAAATTCTAGCAATTGTTATCGAATGTATCGTCGATTGAAATATTAACGTTAATAGATACAATTTGAAGAATGTTTGATAAACGATTTTTTTATTAGACAGATTTTCTATCTCGATATTTAGCTCTGTTTCGTTATATAATTAGCCTAACAAAGAAGTGATGCTAACTTTTTAAATTAATTTCTTAAAATAAAATCTACTTAAATCTTACTATATATCAATAAATATTATAAATATCATAAATATCTAGAAAGAAAAAGAAACTTTAGAAACTGAAGAAAAATAACATAAAAATCTATCGAAGTGTCATCGTATGTATATATTAATATAGCGGATAGTAGACAGAAAACTTTATTAAATTTGAAAATTGTTATTTTTGAAAATAATTATTATATATATATATATATATATAATTATATATATATAATATATATATATATATATATATATATATATATATATATATATACAGGGTGACCCATTTTAACTTAGGCAGCCAAATAACTCGAAAAATAAGCACGCTACGAAAAAATGGTTACAATCAAAATTTCGTCATTTCGAGGGGGACGTACAATGACGTTAAAATCAGCCTCCCCACCCCTCCCCCTGGGCGGTGAGGGGGGGCAAGTTTGAAATCTTAAATGGAACCCCCTATTTTTCATTGCATATTCTTGTAGCTTATCTCGAGAGCTTTCCAAAACACTATAATTAAGTACCTTTTTATTAAGTACTTTTTGAGTTATAAGGCTTGAAATAATTTCTTCATTTTACATAAACCATAAAATATCTAGTAATCCATTCATTTTTCGATTATCTTACCTTCATACTTTTATGTACAAAATAATGAGAGGAATCAATTGGTGTAAAGAAAACATACAGTTGTTTTTAAGAAAAAATATGGAATTGTTAATTGCAAATTACATATTTTTTCTTTTATCGCAAACCACCATCATGTCTCGGAGAGCGACCCGCCCACCGCTTCGCCGCGCTCGTAGTATCGGATTAGGGTGGAACGACTCTCGTCGCCGCGCGCTTTTACTCACGCAGATTGGCCGATCTTTTTTATTTAATATTTCGTTAATTATTGCGACAATCCCAAAACAATGCAGGTCATTCCTTCTTAATTCGAGCCAATCTATTTATTTATTTTATTAAGGTCGAAAATCGACGGACACCTTGTATATTCACAACTAATTATAGAAGACATTATTCGCGTTTCCTCTTTCACTCATAATTTTACATCAGTTTGTAATTATCGGTCATATATAATGTCGAAAATTAATTATATTCCCATGTTCAAAAAAATATTGTTTATACATATACATATAAATAATCACAATCATTAAATTTTGCTTCGTTTACTCAAAAATACAAATTAGATATATCATTATATTATTTGATTTTATACAATCATAAAAACGGATGTGATATTTTTTAATAATAATCAAAATTGTAAGAAAAGTAAGATTACAAAATTTCTTTAATTTTCATTGATATATGTAACATCAAGAGACACGGGAGTGTCTTGAAATTGAGTCATCATCACTTAGGCGCAAGACACACCGTGTATCTTTACGCGAATGGCTAAGTTGCGAGTAATGCATATTATCGGTTCTCAATAACCGCTGAATCGATCAAATTCTTATTACATTTAATCAATTGCTTAGGTTCGATTTATATAAGGAAAGTGTCTTTATTTTTGCTCTATGTGCTCTATAAGCAGGAATATAACGATGCAAAGTTTCAATATGAAACTTTTTAATTAATTAAGAAACGTCACCGTCGTGGTCGTGGCTAGCTATACTACATTTTTTACATATTTTTCTTGTACGGTTCGCACGTTTGACGAAAGAGGCGCTGTGTTCTCGTGACGATGAGAGATGTATAATTTTTTTATCATGCGAGAAATTACCGACTGTAATTGGAATGAATTGATCGGTACATAGTATACTTTCCGATTCACGCATAATGCGCATGAAGTGACAGAAAGTGTAGTTCATGTCACGCATATTATACATTTTCTGTCACTTTATGCGCCTCATGTGTGAATCGGAAAGTATCTATAGATGTCAATTATTTGAATCGACCATGCATATCGAATGTAATACTTATCCAAATAATTGCTACCTATGTATCGATTAATTTATTGCAATTGCAATCACCCAGGTAGCAAGCACACGTCATTTTGACGTTTCAAATTGCTCATTCACTGACTATTCTTGACGTCACGAATTGACGTTTTTATAACGTAAAAGTGACGATCTAATGTCAGATTCCTGACATCATGACATGTACCACATTTTGACGTCTTTCTCTTAGCATAATAATATATTTAATAATGTTGTCGAATAAAGCACTCTCTAAAAGTGAATCAGTGTATTATCACTGAAAAACAGTAAATAATCACTGATTACAGTAATTATAAGTACAGCGCTGTAAATCAGTGATATTTTATAGAAAGAATCAGTTAATAATTTTGACTATCTCAGTAATATTTCTTTTGTTATTGCCAGTAATATTAAACTTTTCAATTCATCTTTCTATTTCATAAATATAATATAAAAAATATAAAAATATAATATATAATAAATATAAATATAAATAAATAAATATATAAATATAAATATATATATATATATATATATATATATATAAAAAGTCTGATCGCGAAATAAGTCATGTCATATAAAAAATTTTTAAAGATTTTTTTTATGGGCTCAGTGTACTAACTAATGACATTCATAATAAAATAATCGTCACTTCATGACTGAAAAATGACATAAAAATAATGTAATAGCAAGACATCAATATAAAATCATGTAACAATAATCAATTATTTTGACAACATATGACCAAAAATGACTAGTTTGGAACATCAAAATGACGTGTGCTTGCTACCTGGGCAGTAATCCCTCGCATAAAAAAAATTGATACACGATATAAAACTCATCCTATATGCAGTCTCCTGCACTATCACACTATCTAGTAACATTAATAACAGATTTCTAAAGTTATTTAGAGACGATTTTTCTTCATTGAAAATGTCGAAGGTTTGTAACTAAACCTAAAATTAAAATTTTATTAAAGTAAACTTCACCTGGAATTAATTGAAGAAATGTAGCTTTGTTAATATTTCAACTTTACGAAGTTTGCAAAAAGTATATTAAGTAGAGAAGAACGTCATATTTTAATGAAATGACGGGACCGGTGGCAGATTTTTTGCTTATTTATTTGGATATTTAACATATTCTCAAAAATTACTTTTCTAAAATGTATAAAAAAGCGATCACGTGTCAGTATTAAATTGTAAAACATTTTATGTTATTGTAAAAAACTGTTTTATGCACAAGACATAGTATTATTTAAACTACAAAAATGTTACATTAAACAAAGTTAATGTGCAAAATAGTTATTTCTTAATTGTCTACAAAAATTAGTAATATCCTAAAAAAATTACCTTTTCAAAAAAAGGTAAAAAAAAGAAGTCGAGTCATCTCAGTAGTAAAACATTAGGCGGATAAATTAAAGAATTAGTCCATTTATTGTGTGTATTGAAGTATTTCTACTACCGAGTGTCGATAATCTATATAGAATGAATCAAGTCATCTTTAAGTCTTTAGTTAACATATGAACAAGACTAAAAAATCACTGAATTCGGATCATGAAACGACTTTAAGCCATCTTTTCGTTGACTTAACGATGTCAATAATAGATGTCTGTGACAAAAAAATGTCCAGTTTTAATAGTACTTTTAGACTTTTTACTTGGCACTGTGTTGGATGTTATAATAGAAATTAATATAATTTTCGTAATAATTATATATATATATATATATATATATATATATATATACATATATATATGTGTGTGTATGTATATACATGTATATATGTATATGTAATTTTAAATTAACAAAAATTAGTTTTTATTTTGTCTATATTAGAAACGTGAAAAATATGTTTTGTTAACTATTGTTTTAAAAACATTTCTTATTAATGTCTTACGATTAAAAAATATTGGATACGTTTAAGAAACATATATAAAACGAATGTGTGCTACTTCGGGCATCATAGCATATCTTATTTATTTATTTATTGACGACAGCCACGTGTTATAAAACGTTGTGTTACGTCGTCTTTTAATAATTAATAATTAAAGGTTAATTGTCCATTTGACATCAATGCTCTCATGTTGCAATGCAGCGGAAATTAAATCAAACTTCAAATTTTGTCTCGAAAATATTATAGTTCCGTAGAAGTGACGTAGAAGAGATGATATATTGAATCCAATAAATATTATTGTTATATGTATTATTTAACCGACATAAATAACTTATTGTTCGTTAATAAAAAAAAAATTGTAGATGGATATGCATGTACTAATACTTGAATGTTTGTTTTCTTACGATACTTATTAGATATTCAACATGTGTATTTTTGTGTTTTATATATTATATAAGATCTGTACACTTTCATAAATGTTAACACACAATTGTAATTTTCTTTTCAAGCTTGTTTTATATTATGTTTTCGAGCTTTTTCTTATTTCAAACTGTACATATAAATGTACATATAAATGTACATATAAATCTTTGTACGAATACATACATATATCATTGCTGTGGAGGGAATAAATTTTTATAAATTTATAAAATGTTTGAAAATACGTCTATTATGCATGAATTTAAAAAGAGACTATTATATAAATACTTGTTTATACTTAGTTATTCTTAACACACAGAATTATTCTTAATTATTAGCAGAATGTTTCTTTAATAATATAAAAATATTTTTAAAAATAAAAATGTTGTACATCAATTAATATATGAATGGACTGAATAATTCACAAAAGGAGATCGAAGCATTACAAAATTATTTTCAATTATATTTTACGTAATTTAAGTGTTTATCACTTTTTTGAAAAAAGTAATTGATTTATAGCAGGAAAAAGAGAGAATTTGATTGAATGCACTAATTCGAACTGGAGAATATAAAAATTATCGTATATAAAATCACAATAGTATAATTAAAATAATATTGTAATTTATATTATACGTTTTTTATATTATATTATATATTATTTAAGTATATTATGTTAAGTTAATATTAGGTAAAATTATATTATCTATGTTATTATATTATAAGGTTATTCGATGCAAATAACGATAATAATAACTCGTATTTTACAATTATTTTAGTTATTTATGCTGTTGGAAATTTATATTTATTTATATATTATATTTTACTAGAACTACTAGATTTATACTAAAAACGCTACGCTATTGATTCAAACTGCATTACATGAATGTTACAGAAAACGTATAAATCACTTTTTTAAATCCATTATTACTTTTCTTATAATCAGAATATCTTTTTATATAGTAAACGTGCCTCTTATGCTAAAAAGAAGATACTTAAAAATAAATTAATATAAAAAGTTTATAATAAAATTCATTAAACAATCATATATACTGTGACGTTGCCGTCCTTTAGAGCGTCCATCCGCCCCGAGATTTTACGGGGCGCAGGCCGAGCAGCCGCGCCAGAATCAACCTCGAGAGAGCGTTATCTATAAATCCCCGGAGAGACGAGCGCTATCGATAGTTTATTAAGACTTTTTATTAATTATCTCGCATTTTGTTTGTTTGTCAAACACGGCAACGGGCACCTCGCCGGAGAAGATCCAGCGGACCGGAAGCCCAGCAAGGAAGATTGCAGCAAGACGCGTAACGACAGCGAACGGAGAAGATAATAGCGGAAGAAAGGACGATACCACGGGAATTACCCACGTCCCAGGAAGAAGGACGGAAGTCCGATCGACGCTACCCTCCGAGGAGGACAAACGACAGCGGAGCCTTCAACGGGCCCTTGTATCGGGGCCCGCGACAGCAATTATACCATTCAAATCCAATTAATTACGCGCGAAACGCTAAAAGCGCCGCGGATCTCGCGAGGCGCTAGGACCTCTCGCGTGCCGTATCTTGATTGGCCGCGGGGCTGCACACCCCCACTAAGCGGTCATTGACGCCGCTATCGACCCCGGGCCGCGAGATCTCAGATTCATTCTGGTGCGGACGCTCATTAGTAGCAGTTGAATTGTAGTCTCGTGAAAATTAATTGTCGTTGCTGCCGAGAGACCGAGCAGAGGACGAGGCCGAGGACCACCTCAGCAGGAGGACGTGTTATCGGTGAGGCCGCCCATCCTTTGGTAAAAGCCACGTACGCGATTTCGTCCGCGTGCCGGCCGTTCTGCCGCCGTCGCCATCTTTTCGTGTTTCGCGACCGCTCGAGCCGTTTGCCGAGACGGTGATATTTCGTGAATTTGTCGGGCGACCGGAGGCAAGCGACCGAGGAAGGACCATTGTAACGTCGGCGATAAATTGATAAGGCAACGTTCGTCTCTCTCCGGGTTTCGGGTGTTCTTTACGCGAAGCTATCGACCGGCGAATATCGACCGCGTGCGCGAAGGATCGTGAAAGCGAATACCGCCCGGGTTGTCGTACCGCTGTTGTCGCCGCGTAGAATATCCCGGGACGTATCTCCGGGCGATTTTTGGATGTCTAATAGCGTGTATGTCGTCGGTAATTGTAAGAGTGGGTGTGAGCGTTTTTGGGTATTTCTTGGTTGAGTGAGCGTGAAAGTAATTGCGTCGTCGCGCGTATTACGCCGCCGAAAAGAGCGTAACAACGGGGAATAGAATATGGTCGTCTTTGTCGCGCCTATTACGCTGTCGAAGGGCGCGTAATAAATAATATGAAGCGTCGGCCGAATTTACAGAGTGTGGTGTGAAATAATCGCCAGAGCATAGAGAGTAAAATTGAGCGATTTGCGCGGAAGAAAAAGGCGAGATATCGGCGGAGAAAATTCTCCGTGTACCGTCGGCTATCGAAATTTAAGAGTATCGTTCGCCTATCGCATATATGATCCGTCTTCGCAAAAGTATTCAGTATCTTCGGTTACGTATGATGTCGAATTAGTAAGCTGTCGATCTGTTTCGCGAACTAGGAAACTGCGGGGAAAATTCCGTTGCGATAAGTTGTAGTTCTGGCTACCGAAATTACGCTATCGTTTGAATAATATCCACGAATATTTTTGTACCGAAAATTCTTATTATTCCGCCAAGCCTCGCTCTGTCCTGCGAACTCCGGCCATAAAAACGGGCTCGGATAAATAACCGGATAGTATTAGCGCTCTCATTTTCGTTGTCGATTCGAGCAGATACTCGCTCAAAATACCGTCGCAATTTTCGTGCCAGGATCAATTATATTGTATTTTTCGCTCCCGTATTTCGTATGAATTTGTCGTGCCGCGTCGTTCTTTTTGTTAGTTGTATGATTCGTTCTTGTTTTCTTTCGGAGAGTTAATAGCGAACTAATATCTTTGTAAGGAATTGTTAATTTCAGTTCAATTATCTCTTATTATTGTTTGCTGAGGCATTGTTCAAAACTGATTCAATGCATGTTATTGATTTGTTAATTATTCACTCGTAGTGTTACTTTAATCCTCTAGTAATAAACTTGTTATTTTTTTTGTTCAAATCGCGTAATTTATTTAAGTGTTCGTCTCGCTTGGTTGTCGATTGTCGTTGTGTCTGTCGTCCGTTAATTTCGCGAAGACTCGCATAATCAATTAACTTTCTCTAATAACCCCTCCCCTCTACCGTTAGGCGAGCTAGTCGGCCCGTGGCGAAGCAGACTATCGTTTTCTTTTAACGTCTTTCGGCTTTTTCGCGAAAACTGATGCGTGAAAGACCGCATCTGGCGCCCAGCTTTTCGATATATCGATACGGTCTCCGCTCCGCCGCGGCTCGCGCGAGAACGTCCTCCATCCCTGTTCCTCAGAACGCGAGTACAATAATTTCGTTATTGTTTTTGACGGCGTTTTCGCTCCCCCGCGCACACTCCCATCCAACATCTCGAGGAGTGTCGCGATTCATTTTGAATCTCAATTGAATAAACGTCGCAATACATATAATTATTTTTATTTATAGATAGAACTATTTTAGTTTTACACATATATAACTTTTTTGTTAAACAATTTTTAAAGATTTTAATTCTTTTTGAAATAACGCGAGTATCTCCGCGAGTATTCCGGAGAAAAATAAATTACAAACGGAATGAAGCTAATAAGACGTCGGCAACAGATTTATCATTCGAAGCCAGTTACTATTGTGATCGCTAGCGAAACACACTACCGCATTAATTATCGCTTGATTCAAACTGAATCATATGAATATCATATTATATTATATATTATATTATATTATATATTATATTATATCACAAAAAATTGTGTACAAATAGTGGATTTTGAAAAGCATACGTAGTAACACAATTGTATATAGTAACACAATCATACCAACGAATCGTCATAATTATATATTTAATAAATTTATTTATTTTATTTATTTTATTTATTTATTTATTTATTTTATTTATATATATTTAATAAAATCAAAGATGTAGTAAATACTTAAGTGAATTCGAATACACGCTGCATGTGCTTGAATATGTCTGAAAATGTTACAAAATCTATAATTTTATAACTTCTTTAATCGTTTGTAATTTGATTGTGGTTATCTTTTTATCGATGTTTTTCTACTATAATATTAATGAAAACGAAAAGCCGATAATAATTATATTTTTATATTCGCGATACATTTCAATGAATATGTATCATTTTGCATTGTCATTTGTTCTTCTACAACAAAAATAGAAACTATTTACTTACTAAGAATTCTCTAATTTAATCTTAAAATATATACTGTGATCGCGACCATAAAGAGAAATCTAAAAACATAATATTAAGATAATAACTTACGATTCCTTAAAACTGAGTTTTAAAAAATTTAATGAAAATATATGTATATATATGAATTTAATGAAAATATATATATACATATATATATATATATATATATATATATATATATATTGTGACGTGGCCGTCACGTCGTGTACATCCGCCCCGGCAATCTTGACGGGGCGCGGGCCGAGTGGCCGCGTCAAGGGTCAAGAGAGAGAGAGAACTATCGCGCTCCCCGGAGAGACGAGTGACTCCATGTTATATTGCGTATATTATTAATTTTTCTGCTATCTTTTTGCTTTGTATCGATTCGAGTCTGAGGCGCCTCACCACCGAACACCGAAGACCTGGGGAGAACGGCCTCACCTCCCCACGACAGCGAAGAACGACAGCCAAAGGACATTCCTGAGAGCGGAGGATCCTATCCCGGTAAGCCCGGCATCGTGGGTCCGGACAGGGGAGGGCAGCATAGCCTCCCCTCGACAGCCGGGAATGACAGCCGCTGCGATAGCCATCCTACTGGAGAGGATACGTCCGGGAAGGACCTCACCCGGGCAATATAAGGGCCCGCGGCAACATTCAAGCTTGGCGCTATTTCGCGCAGGGCGCGAAAATGCCTCGCGTGGCGCGCGAGGCGCCAGGACCTCGCGCGTGTCGGCCGCTAATTGGCCGGGGGTCCGCGCATCCCCCTGCGCGGCCAGCGACCCCGCAATCGACCCTGGATCGCGAGATCCAGGGATCACTTTTGTCGCGGCCGCTCGCTTAAGCTAGTCGAAGAGAAAAGTAATCTGCGTAGTATTGTTCTGTGTGCTCTCGAGACGGAAAAGACCGTGAAGGACGAGACCGAGGATCATCCCCGCAACCGGGAGAAGACTTCATCGGTGAGGTTGCCCACGAATTCTTGTACTCCGCGAGCGTGATTGTGTCCGCTCGCCGGCCGTTCTGTCGCCGTCGCCATTACGGTTTATCGCGACCGCTCGAGCCTTCTGCCGAGTCGGTCGATTTTGGTGTCTTTCGGGCGACCGGAGACAAGCGACCGAGGAAGCGCGGACACAGGCGACGGAAGTGCGTATCGTAGGGTAATTCTCGTCTCTCTCCGGGTATCAGGGTGCGTAATACGCGTAGCATCCGACCATTGGGTATCGACCGCGTGCGTCGTAAATCGCGAGAAATGCGTAGTTCGCACGGGCTGTCGTTTGGTTGTCGAAGCCGCGTCTCGCACCTCTGAAATATGTCTCAGAGCGAGTCTGTGGAACGTAAGTGGTCGTGATTAATGCGTCTTCGTGTAGTATCATCGTCGTTCGGGAATATTGCGTGAAACTGAGTACTATTGTCGCGTCTTTTGTGTGCGTGTGAGTTATCCGTCTCGCAAGAGGGAACGTAATTCCTCGAAATTGTCGCGGTGTGCGGGTATCGCACGATTCTAAGTATTGAGATCTGAGGTCAGGAAATTCCTGGCGAATATCGCGGCTATCGAAGGAGGCGGTGCGGGACTGTCGCCCGGCCTTCCTTATTTCCTTGAGACGAGAAGAAAATTAATTCTCACGCTGTCGAAGGTATCGGGGGTGTGACACGACATTGTCGCATCGCCCCGATTGCCAGAAATATTTAAGTTGCGAGCGTCGCAGAAAAAGGCGGAAAAATCTCCGACCGCCGCCGGCTATCGAACTTCGCCGGTATCGTCCGCCCATCGTATGCGAGACCTCTCCTCGCGAAACTAATATCTTTTCGCTTATTGCGTAGCTAATCGGCTATCGTATTTCTGGGTTGTCGACTTCGAGTGCGCTCGGAGGAAATTGCGAGATACGCAGCTAATTAGTAAGATCTCAGCGAGGCTGTCGAAGCTGCGACTCATAGGCTGATATTATCTCTCTCTCTCTCGCGCGTATGGTACGACCGTTATTGAGAATTCGAATTATCAAATTCAGTTATATCAATTATTGTTATCAGGAGCTTCGACTTTAGGAAGTCGCCGTAACAGACGCTCGTTGTTAGACCGACTTAGAATATTGCACGTTTTTCTAACGTTTCGAGAATTATGGTCAGTTCATGTCTAGTACGTTAATTCTGCGTCCAATCTAGTGATGGTCGGTATTTTCGTACCTGTTACTTTGTAACTGTTATCGGAAGATAACCGTTGTAACTCGTTATCAATTTTCCCTAATACCAGTTATTTTATAACTTTGTTATATGTATGTATGTACATACGTATTTTATTCATCGTTTCTCTCGGAACATATCTAAGGAATCTTTCTGGAAATTTTAGAAGTTCCCTATCTGATAGCCAATCGGCGCATTCAATCATTAAATAAATAGGCTGTTTTGAACATTTCTCTCTTTTACAAAGAAAAAAGTCGGAAGAAGCGCCAAAGCGCTATAAGTGTCAAAGCGAACGTACTCATAAAAGATAGATTAAGTCCTGATTGTGTGCAGTCGCTATTGAAGAGAGATGCTAATACCCGGTCTACACCGACGAATAATCCTACTGAAAATCTATAGTTTACGTTACGTAAACTATAGATGTAGACCGGGTATAAGATAGATTATAGCGCATTCAGCAGAACAAACCGCTTAATTGCAATCAAACGTGATTGGCTCTTACTTTTAAAGCTAACAAATCAACATCGAGTTGACAAGAAGTGCGTTCCGTTTCACACATAATGCGCGCATGATCTATAATATACGTGACGTGTACTATAGACAAATGCGCGCATATGCGTGAAACAGAACGCACCCAAGGCAACAACCTATGTTATTGGTTTTCAATTTTTAGCAAAGCATGTTGGTTATCTTGTGCAATAGATAGACTTAATGGGTGACTTAACCTTCTTTTACTGATATAACACGAGTACATTCAATACTTTACATTTACACTGTTACATACTGTTTATCATATATTTTATCATATTTTCGGCAAGATGCCGAAAGAAAGAAGAAAAACTAGTGACATATGGTCCTTTTTTACTATTCTTAATACTGAATTTGCGTCTTGTAATTTGTGCAAACATAAACTTTCATATAGAAGTACCACAAATAATTTAAGAAAACACATATTAGCAAGACATCCAACAGTAGCTTTACCGTCTACAAGTAAAGTACCTGCAATCAATTTATCAGTATGCAATCAAAATGAGGTAAGAATCCTGTTTAATTCTCATAAAAAAATACATATGTATAATTACATATGTATCTTTTCTTCAATCTCTATTTATATTTTGCCACATTTTTTATCTTTCTATAAAATTAATATTATTATATGCATACTGAGATGAATTATTTAACTTATTTTTCTTTATGAAAAAATTAGAAAATATTTAATAAAAATATTTTATTTTCAATCAATAGTTGAGGTAAATTTATGCTAAAAATTTATTTTTAGGATATTTCTTTAACATCATGTTTGGATGAAGAAATGAATGATGAACCTGATCAATACACTCCAAGCAATTGTGCAGATATAAGCCTCGCATCTAATAATTCTAATATGTCTAGTCCTGCGTGTTCAATAATATCTTCTGATTCATCTTCAGAAAGAAAGATTTCAAGCAGTTTATCAGTCACTTTAGAAGATATTAAGAATAAAACAGGTATCGATAATAAATCAATATTACAGAAAAAATTTGAGTCTCATAAATGCGAAAAGATCTCATCATATATACCAAAAAAGCTCACTAATAAAGAGAAAAAAATAATTGATAATAAGTTACTACAGTTATTTATTAAAGATTTCCAACCATTTCGTATTGTCGAAGACAAAGGATTTGTAGAATTTGTTAGAGCATTAAATCCAACTTATCAAATTCCTTCAAGACATTTTATTTCTAAAACGGCAATATCAGCTCTTTATGAAGAGTGTCTTACCTATACTAAAGAACTAATAAATTCTGGCTCAAGTTTTTGTTTAACTACTGACTGCTGGACGTCACGAAATACAGAAAGTTACATTGCTGTAAAGTTACATTGCTAGTTCATTTTATTAATGATAATTTTGAATTAATATCTGTGCTATTAGAATGTTCAGTAATGTTCACAAATCATACAAGTCAAAATTTGTCACATGAAATAAGAAGAATTGTACATGAATGGGGTATTGAAAAAAAAATTCTGTTAGCAGTATCAGATAGTGCTAGCAATATAAAAAATGCTATTTTTAAAGAACTAGGATGGAAACATTTTAGCTGTTTTGCTCACACAATAAATTTAATTGTTAATGATGCATTACATGTTGATGCAATCGCTGAAATTCTAGAGAAAATCAAAATTATTGTTGGTCATTTTAAAAGGAGTTACATTTCAAATGAGAAATTGATGTTATTTCAAAGAAATAATTGTGAGCAGCCTTTAAAACTTATTCAAGATGTACCCACTAAATGGAATTCTACTTATTTTATGCTAGAACGATTTTTCAAGCTTGAGACTGCAATTCGTAGCACATTAGCTGTATTAGATAAGGATCTTCCAATACTTACAATGGAAGAATGGAAAATAATTAATGAAATGTGTCAGATATTAAAGCCATTTGAAGCAGTAACAAAAACAATTAGCGGAGAAAAATACTGTTCTGCGTCTTTAATTATTCCATTAACAAATGGTTTAAGAAACATATGTACAACTTTACCAAAAAAGAATTTTTCACCATCTGTAATGAAAGTGGTCTCCAAACTTCAAAATGGCTTTAATACGAGACTTAGTAATATAGAAAGTAATACTACGCTATCAGTATGTACATTTTTGGATCCTAGATTTAAAGGATTAGCCTTTTCCAGTGAAAGTGCTGTTGAACATGCAAAAAAAGTAGTCATTTCATCATTAATAAATAATATAGATATTACTGAACAAGCAAAACGTAATATTGCAAATAAAAATAGTGGATCAGATCAAAATGAATTAGACAAAGACGAGTTATCTGTATGGTACATGTTTGATAACATTACTGTTACTAAACCAAAAAAAACGCCCTTGTCTACAGCTTTAATTGAAATTCAACGATACATTGATGAAGTAGATATACTTCCACGACAAGAAAATCCAAATAATTGGTGGAAAGAAAATACGAAATATTTCCCATATCTTTCGAACTTAGCAAAAAAATATTTATGTGCTTTAGGAACGTCTGTTCCATGTGAAAGACTTTTTTCAAAAGCAGGTCTCTTTTTGTCACCGTAGAAATCGATTATCTACAAATAAAATGAAAAAATTATTATTTTTAAATACAAATGTCCAAAAGTAAGCTTGCTATTGTCTTATTATGTTTTTAATTATTTAAATATAAACATACTTTTTTTTTATTTTTCATTTTTCATTTTGTTTTGCATTATTACACAAATCTTCGTGCAATTACATTTATGTTAGTTTATATGTAGTAAGTTACATATTTGAGTACAAAGTTTATGTAATAAGTTCATTTAATAAGTTGTGCACGTTTCTTTTCGTATTTATACATGGATTTTATTTGTATTAATAAATATAATAACAGATTAATGTAATTAGTATTACTGTGATGTCAAAAATCGAGATGCAATTATGAAACTAGTATGTGATGATCAACTGTGATTATTCAATTATAATCTACATTAAAATGTAACTATAATTTACATTTTAATAAATAATGTCTATATTACGATAATTCTTGCGATGTTTTATTGTTATGCAAGTTTGCTTTCATATAAATATGTATATAAATATGCATATCATACCTAATATATTATATATACCACATTTAATATAAAAGATATTACGTTCTACATATATATGTATACAATATATACGCACTATAAAGAAATCAGTCAATTATGTTTTTAACAAATAGAACGTAATAATACGTAACATCTTTTATAGTAAATATAATTAGTTTTCCTATACATATGCATTATATTTTCTACAAATTTTAGGGCCACTTCGATCAACTTCGATTAATTTTAATTGTTGGTTAAAGTGTTGCCAACACTGACAAAATGTTTCATGCTAGAAAGAGAACATAATATTTCGCTCTCTTTCTAGCATGAAACACTTTGTCAGTGTTTGCAACATTTTAATC
Source organism: Camponotus floridanus (assembly GCF_003227725.1). NCBI lineage: Eukaryota > Metazoa > Arthropoda > Insecta > Hymenoptera > Formicidae > Camponotus > Camponotus floridanus. Next base: position 141,628 of record NW_020229402.1, read on the forward strand.
AACGATTAAAGTCAACCGAAGTTGGTCGAAGTGGCCCTTAATGGAATTAAAACTGTATAAAAACCTATATAAAAAAACTATATAAAATAACTGCTTAAATGAGGAGTTATTTGTGAATAACGATAACCGTAGTAACCGTTATAGCAAAATAACTATTTAGCTCATCACTAATTAACACATACACATTTTAATAAATTTTATATATAATAATTGCGTTTATTAACATTTGAGTTATATACATTTTATATACACTTGTTCCATAAGTATTTGTATTGGTGCGTGCGCCACATAAGGTTCCTTGTACAACATTTGTTTCCCCATTCAGCCTCTCCTCATCCTCTCTCCCACCTGATATGTAAATTCTTCCTCCTCTCTGTTCCTCCTCCTTGCTATACTCAACATTCTTGTCAAAGCTCGTGCCCCATTTATCTGTTGCCTCCAACTTTCATGTTTTTCTCCAGTCATATCGCATGTTTCGAAAACATGTTGAAGCGTCTCTTCTTCTTTTCCGCATAGTCTGCACCTTCTATTCTCCTCCGCTTCCCAATACTTGTTTGCCCTCGTTTCAGTGCCTAATCTAAATCTTGCTTCCATTTCCAAAGCTCCTTTCCGATTATTTTCTTTACTTAGATATTCTGGTTTTTCCATGGCTTCTGGTACTAAGTTTTTATATTCCTTCGCAAATTTTGATCTTTCTAGCTTCTCACTCCATATCTGTCTTTCCATACATTCACCAATGTCTTTCAACCTAATCCAAATTCCACTTCCATTTTTCATTTCAAGATCATAATAATCTATCGACCATCCTTTTTCTTCAAGGTATTTTTTCCTTGCGGTTTTCCATCTTTCACATGTTTCTCTTTTCCTGTTTATTCTCATTTCTGTGCTAAATTTATTCTTTACTCTAATGCACTCTTTAATCAGTTCATTTCCTTCGCTTTTCATTATTTTTTCCTCGTATTTTACCGCTCTTATTCCTGATTTGGTTGCAATTTTATTTCTTTTTGTTTCCAAGTGAAGCATGTGGCTAGGTGTCGTTCTGTCCAGTTTTAGTGTCCATTTTATATATTTATCTTGTAAACCTTCAATTTCCTTATACTCTTTCTAGCCCCATATCTCCACGCCATACATCATAATACTCTCCACCAAAACTTCAAACAAGTACATTCTTTTTTCCAGTTATCCTTGAAGTTTCTTTCTCCTATACTCCATACTTTTCCTAGAACGGCCATTGCTTTCTTCCTTATATTCTTTATATGTGCTTCATTTCCGTTGTTTCTTTGTAAAGTGTATCCTAGATAGTTGAATTCCTTCACCTCCTCGATGTCTTTTCCTTCCCATGTGAATGTTATGTTTCTCTTCCTTCCTCCTGCCTTTCTTCCTCTCATGATTTTAGATTTATCTATGTTCAGTTCCAATCCTCTGTCCTGTATGTATTTCCTGAATTTTTTAATCATTTCTTTTATTCCTCCTTCGTTGTTTGCTAGCAACACCACGTCATCCGCATACGAGACTGTCCAAACCTTCTTCCTTCCTATCACTATTCCTCCTAACTGTACACTTCTCATAGTGCTTTCCAAATCTGCAAAAGCTAAGTTAAACAGTGCTGTACTGAGCGGACATCCCTGCCTCACTCCTTTTTCCGTGTTTATTTCTTCTGATAATTTTTCATCTATCCTTATTTTAAAAGCCGTTCCGTTATCTCCTTTATTCTATCTCTCAATTTACTACTGATTTCATCTTTCTCCATCAGTTCCCATAATTTTTCTCTTCTTATTTTATCAAAAGCTCCTTTCATATCTGCGAAGAATAGGTAGATTTCTCCCTTTTCTTTCTTCGTTTCCTCTTCCATGGCCGTCTTCACAATATATATAGCTTCTAAAGTTCCTTTTCCTATTCTATATCCAGTTTGTGTCTCTCCCATTATTTCCCTTTCTTCCATTTCCTTCTCCAACCTCTTCCTGATTATCTCTGCATAGATTTTATATCCTGTGTCCATTAGCGTTATTCCTCTATAGTTCTTTACGTCATGTATGTCTCCTTTTTTATGTATGGGTGTTACTATGCCTATTTTCCATTCTTCTGGTAGTTTCTGCTCTCCGTTCCAAATCTTGTTTATTATCTTGTGAAATTCTTCTACTATCTCCTCCTCCCCATATAGCCATGCTTCATTTGGTATTTTGTCCTCTCCTGCTGCTTTCTTTTTCTTCAATCTTTTAATCACATCCCTCACTTCCTTTAAACTTATTTCATTTTCTTGATTTGCTATCCTGTCTATTTCTACAACTTCTTTTTCTACCGTTCCCTTCATTTGGACTTGAAAGTGCTCTTTCCATTCGTTTATTTTGATCTTGTCACTCATCTTCGTTCTTCTTTTCCTTTGTCTGTTTATTATCTCCCAGAATTTCTTTCCTGACTTATCATTCTTCGCTTCAATCCATTCTCTCTCTTTATAATTTGTTTTCTTCTTCTCCAATAAGTTTCTATACTTTTTCCTGTAGACCAAGTACTGATCTTTTTTGGTCTCATCTTCTCTGTATCCTCTCTTAGCATCCTTCAGTTCCTTCTTGGCAAAGTGGCATTCCTCGTCCCACCATCTTTTTTCATCTGGTCTCTCTTTAACCTTTATTTTTTTTATTGGAATTGAGTTTCTTATTTTTCTTCTTAAGTCCTTCCATTCGAATACATTTCCTATTTTTTTAAGTCTTTCCATATATTCTTCTATCTCATTGTCTGACCATTTGATTATCTCTTTCTCTTTTTCCATTTCTTCTTCTCTTTCCATTCCAATTCTTAAGCTTACTTTAATCATTAGATGATCTGACGCTACTCCTTCTACCATTTCCATTTCTTCTATCCTTTCCTCTCCTTTTCGATTTGTAATCACGTAATCAATTACCGATCTTTCTACCGCTCCGATATAAGTCATACTGCCTTTTTCCTCTCCTTGGACATTCCCATTTATTATGTACAAGCCGTTTTCTTCTAACCATTTTATAAGTACTCTGCCCTCCTCATTTATTACTTTGTCCTCTGATGTTCTACTTTCTTCGGCAGTGTCGTCTTCAATTCTTCCTCCTTTTTCTGCTGTCCTCGCATTGAAGTCTCCTCCTATTATAATATATCTGTCTTTGTTTTCTTCTATAATCTCAGATATTTTCTCGTAATTTTCCTTCCTGTTTTCTCTCATATAAGTACTTATTACTATTATGACTTCATTTCCTGTATCGATTTCCATTTTCATTACTTCGTCTGTCACTTTCTCCATTTTTAACTTTTTTGCTATTAAATTTTTCCTGTGCGCCATCGCCAAGCCTCCTTTTGGTCTTCCTCTCTTTTTTTCTCTTCTTGCCTTTATTTGTATATATTCGTAGTTTTTCATCTTATAATCCATTATTTTGTCCTCTTTTTCGATCCATGTTTCTGAAATGTTTATTAGATCAGATTTTCTCAGTTGTTCCCAATCGTCCTCTTCTAGACTTGTAAGACCTGCAACGTTCCAGAAAATTATTTCTATGTTTTTCTTTTCCTCCTCTCTTATTTTCTTTTTGTCAGGTCTTGATGTTCTTTCTCTTTTTCTATTGAGTTCTTTGTATGTTTGCTTCTCTCTTTCCTTTCCGAAACCACTTTTCTACTTTCTCGTTCCAGTAGAAAACCTCTTTATCCGTGATAATCTTATTATGTCCTATGTCACACTTCGTGCCATTCAGCTCCAGTTCTCTTCTCTTTTTGATCACCTCTCTTTTTGCTTTGTCTCTCCTTGCATGTAGCGTCATCATTTATATAGATTTTGTCCTTTTCTCCTCTTAGCTTGTTTTTTCTTTCATTATTTCAAACTTTTGCTCTTTGCTTACCAGTTGAATTCCTATAGTTTTTTCTGCGTTCCTTATTTTCCATATTTTCCTTATCTCTACCTTTATTTCCAGTTTTTGAGCAAGCCATCCTATTAGTTCCTCCTTATCTTGTATCTCTAATCCCTTGATTATTACATTCTTCTTTCTTTTTTCTCTCTCTGCCTCCTCTACAATCCACTCCAATTCTTTCTTCATTTTTTCATTCTCTTTTATGTCTTTTCCACTATCATGTTCTCGCCTATTGCTGTGAGATTTTTCTTTTATTTCACTTTGCATTTTTTTTACCGCTTCCTCCAGTTTGCTTACTTTGATTTCATTTATATCTTCCTTTTTCCCTCTCTCTCTTTTTATGTCATCAATTTCTTTACTCATTTTCTCTAGTTTCTTGTTTGTCTCTGCTTCTAGATCTCTCATCATTTTTTTCATTACTTTGTTATCTTCCTCTATTTTCTCTAGTTTTTGTTCCAAGCTTTTCCATCTCCCTCTATCCTCTTCGTCTCTTGAATCTAATTTATCCTTTATTTTCTTTAAACATTTTAAACGTTATATCCTCCTGTTTGCCCATACTCATGTTTTCTTCCATTTGTTCTTCGTTCTTCTTTTTTGGTTCTTTTTCCTCCGTGTTCAGGACTTTCCGCTTTCCTTTTCTTCTTTTCTTCCTCCGAGATTTTCTTCTTTAAGCCAAGTTGTTATTCGATTATTTCCCTCACTTCCGCTTTCGTTTCCACTTCTACCAGTGCTGCTATCTCTGCTCGTTACCGAGCTACTCCTACTCTTATTCGATATATCCATTGGCCTGCCTCTCTTCTTTATCTTGTTGTCAACAGTAGATGTAGTAGGGCCGGTTCTAACCCAGGTCCTCTGAGGGAGGTGAGGTGCGAGGGGATCTCAGCGGAGCGGGGGTATGACGTCACGCGGGGTTGGGGGGGGGGTCACGTTAATGACAAGCATAAACAAAAGAGCGGTATTCTTTTGAAAAGGATTAGGCCTAATCCTTTTTGGGTCTAATCCTTTTTTGGGTCTAATCCTTTTTATTGTTCTTTTATTTTATTGTATTTTATTATATTTTGAAAAAGATTTTGGGGACCTAATCTTTTTATTGTTCTTTTATTTTATTTATTGTATTTTATTATATTTTGAAAAAAGATTTTGGGACCTAATCTTTTTTATTGTTCTTTATTTTATTTTATTGTATTTTATTATATTTTGAAAAAGATTTTGCGGACCTAATCCTTTATTGTTCTTTTTATTTATTGTATTTTATTTTATTGTATTTTATTTTATTTTTTAAGGAAAAATTTTATTTTTTAAGGAAAAATTTTAATAGCGCTAATGATCGGCTGCTTTGTCTGGGGATTACTCGATTAGACACAATACAATTGGACACAATTGGCTTTGATTGACTAATCGGAGGTGTCTCCCTCGTTTACATATCAGCGCCGATGTTCGGCTGCTTTGTACTCTCGAGGTACACCCGTAATAGATAATTCCAGGTTTTTTTTCCCGTTCGACGTATAAACAATAGAGATTAAGCGGACAAGCTTTCAGAGATTATCGGGGACACAAAGAAAATTTTTTCTTGCAAATGGGATACTATAGAAAACCTTTTATACTCTTTTTTTTTTACTCTTATACATATTTTATGACTTTATTTCATAAACTTACATTTTTGAGATATTTCAGTCCAACCTTTTCAAGCAATCTGTGTAATACAATAGCGCATTTTTCTACGATCCTAGGTACATTTTGCAAGAAAATTTTCTTTCGTGTCAACCCCCAACAGTCTCTGAAAGCTGTTGTCGAATATAAGAAGGATCGAAGCGCAGCAGATCATAGTACATCATTTGAAAACGCATCGACACGTCGGTAGCAAAAAATAGTGTTCTCTCGGAAAGTGTTTTGTCAGAAAAAAAGATAGTGTTCTGTTAGTCTTCTGTGATATATATATATGTGTGATAATACATCAAATGGAAAACGAAGACGAAGATCGCGTGTTGTCGTCCGACAGTGACTGTATTAGTGACTGCAGTGAGGATAGTGACCTCTGCACTAGTCAGATCAAAAATAGTATCTATTCGCCAGAAATTAATGCATTTAAGCGACGAAAAATATTGCACGATATCCTTTTATTACTCGGACTGGCGGCGCTTTTAGCAGTATGTGCGTCCTGTATGATTAGGNTCTCTCTCTCTCGCGCGTATGGTACGACCGTTATTGAGAATTCGAATTATCAAATTCAGTTATATCAATTATTGTTATCAGGAGCTTCGACTTTAGGAAGTCGCCGTAACAGACGCTCGTTGTTAGACCTAAGACTTAGAATATTGACGTTTTTCTAACGTTTCGAGAATTATGGTCAGTTCATGTTAGTACGTTAATTCTGCGTCCAATCTAGTGATGGTCGGTATTTTCGTACCTGTTACTTTGTAACTGTTATCGGAAGATAACCGTTTGTAACTCGTTATCAATTTTCCCTAATACCAGTTATTTTATAACTTGTTATATGTATGTATGTACATACGTATTTTATTCATCGTTTCTCTCGGAACATATCTAAGGAATCTTTCTGGAAATTTTTAGAAGTTCCTATCTGATAGCCAATCGGCGATTCAATCATTAAATAAATAGGCTGTTTTTGAACATTTCTCTCTTTTACAAAGAAAAAAGTCGGAAGAAGCGCCAAAGCGCTATAAGTGTCAAAGCGAACGTACTCATAAAAGATAGATTAAGTCCTGATTGTGTGCAGTCGCTATTGAAGAGAGATGCTATACCCGGTCTACACCGACGAAATAATCCTACTGAAAATCTATAGTTTACGTTACGTAAACTATAGATGTAGACCGGGTATAAGATAGATTATAGCGCATTCAGCAGAACAAACCGCTTAATTGCAATCAAACGTGATTGGCTCTTACTTTTAAAGCTAACAAATCAACATCGAGTTGACAAGAAGTGCGTTCCGTTTCAACATAATGCGCGCATGATCTATAATATACGTGACGTGTACTATAGACAAATGCGCGCATATGCGTGAAACAGAACGCACCCAAGGCAACAACCTATGTTATTGGTTTTCAATTTTTAGCAAAGCATGTTGGTTATCTTGTGCAATAGATAGACTTAATGGGTGACTTAACCTTCTTTTACTGATATAACACGAGTACATTATTTATACTTTACATTTACACTGTTACATACTGTTTATCATATATTTTATCATATATTTCGGCAAGATGCGAAAGAAAGAAGAAAACTAGTGACATATGGTCCTTTTTTACTATTCTTAATACTGAATTTGCGTCTTGTAATTTGTGCAAACATAAACTTTCATATAGAAGTACCACAAATAATTTAAGAAAACACATATTAGCAAGACATCCAACAGTAGCTTTACCGTCTACAAGTAAAGTACCTGCAATCAATTTATCAGTATGCAATCAAAATGAGGTAAGAATCCTGTTTAATTCTCATAAAAAAATACATATGTATAATTACATATGTATCTTTCTTTCAATCTCTATTTATATTTTGCCACATTTTTTATCTTTCTATAAAATTAATATTATTATATGCATACTGAGATGAATTATTTAACTTATTTTTCTTTATGAAAAAATTAGAAAATATTTAATAAAAATATTTTATTTTCAATCAATAGTTGAGGTAAATTTATGCTAAAAATTTATTTTTAGGATATTTCTTTAACATCATGTTTGGATGAAGAAATGAATGATGAACCTGATCAATACACTCCAAGCAATTGTGCAGATATAAGCCTCGCATCTAATAATTCTAATATGTCTAGTCCTGCGTGTTCAATAATATCTTCTGATTCATCTTCAGAAAGAAAGATTTCAAGCAGTTTATCAGTCACTTTAGAAGATATTAAGAATAAAACAGGTATCGATAATAAATCAATATTACAGAAAAAATTTGAGTCTCATAAATGCGAAAAGATCTCATCATATATACCAAAAAAAGCTCACTAATAAAGAGAAAAAAATAATTGATAATAAGTTACTACAGTTATTTATTAAAGATTTCCAACCATTTCGTATTGTCGAAGACAAAGGATTTGTAGAATTTGTTAGAGCATTAAATCCAACTTATCAAATTCCTTCAAGACATTTTATTTCTAAAACGGCAATACCAGCTCTTTATGAAGAGTGTCTTACCTATACTAAAGAACTAATAAATTCTGGCTCAAGTTTTTGTTTAACTACTGACTGCTGGACGTCACGAAATACAGAAAGTTACATTGCTGTAAAGTTACATTGCTAGTTCATTTTATTAATGATAATTTTGAATTAATATCTGTGCTATTAGAATGTTCAGTAATGTTCACAAATCATACAAGTCAAAATTTGTCACATGAAATAAGAAGAATTGTACATGAATGGGGTATTGAAAAAAAAATTCTGTTAGCAGTATCAGATAGTGCTAGCAATATAAAAAATGCTATTTTTAAAGAACTAGGATGGAAACATTTTAGCTGTTTTGCTCACACAATAAATTTAATTGTTAATGATGCATTACATGTTGATGCAATCGCTGAAATTCTAGAGAAAATCAAAATTATTGTTGGTCATTTTAAAAGGAGTTACATTTCAAATGAGAAATTGATGTTATTTCAAAGAAATAATTGTGAGCAGCCTTTAAAACTTATTCAAGATGTACCCACTAAATGGAATTCTACTTATTTTATGCTAGAACGATTTTTCAAGCTTGAGACTGCAATTCGTAGCACATTAGCTGTATTAGATAAGGATCTTCCAATACTTACAATGGAAGAATGGAAAATAATTAATGAAATGTGTCAGATATTAAAGCCATTTGAAGCAGTAACAAAAACAATTAGCGGAGAAAAATACTGTTCTGCGTCTTTAATTATTCCATTAACAAATGGTTTAAGAAACATATGTACAACTTTACCAAAAAAGAATTTTTCACCATCTGTAATGAAAGTGGTCTCCAAACTTCAAAATGGCTTTAATACGAGACTTAGTAATATAGAAAGTAATACTACGCTATCAGTATGTACATTTTTGGAATCCTAGATTTAAAGGATTAGCCTTTTCCAGTGAAAGTGCTGGTTGAACATGCAAAAAAAGTAGTCATTTCATCATTAATAAATAATATAGATATTACTGAACAAGCAAAACGTAATTGCAAATAAAAATAGTGGATCAGATCAAAATGAATTAGACAAAGACGAGTTATCTGTATGGTACATGTTTGATAACATTACTGTTACTAAACCAAAAAAAACGCCCTTGTCTACAGCTTTAATTGAAATTCAACGATACATTGATGAAGTAGATATACTTCCACGACAAGAAAATCCAAATAATTGGTGGAAAGAAAATACGAAATATTTCCCATATCTTTCGAACTTAGCAAAAAAATATTTATGTGCTTTAGGAACGTCTGTTCCATGTGAAAGACTTTTTTCAAAAGCAGGTCTCTTTTTGTCACCGTAGAAATCGATTATCTACAAATAAAATGAAAAAATTATTATTTTTAAATACAAATGTCCAAAAGTAAGCTTGCTATTGTCTTATTATGTTTTTAATTATTTAAATATAAACATACTTTTTTTTTATTTTTCATTTTTTCATTTTGTTTTGCATTATTACACAAATCTTTCGTGCAATTACATTTATGTTAGTTATATGTAGTAAGTTACATATTTGAGTACAAAGTTTATGTAATAAGTTCATTTAATAAGTTGTGCACGTTTCTTTTCGTATTTATACATGGATTTTATTTGTATTAATAAATATAATAACAGATTAATGTAATTAGTATTACTGTGATGTCAAAAATCGAGATGCAATTATGAAACTAGTATGTGATGATCAACTGTGATTATTCAATTATAATCTACATTAAAATGTAACTATAATTTACATTTTAATAAATAATGTCTATATTACGATAATTCTTGCGATGTTTTATTGTTATGCAAGTTTGCTTTCATATAAATATGTATATAAATATGCATATCATACCTAATATATTATATATACCACATTTAATATAAAAGATATTACGTTCTACATATATATGTATACAATATATACGCACTATAAAGAAATCAGTCAATTATGTTTTTAACAAATAGAACGTAATAATACGTAACATCTTTTATAGTAAATATAATTAGTTTTCCTATACATATGCATTATATTTTCTACAAATTTTAGGGCCACTTCGATCAACTTCGATTAATTTTAATTGTTGGTTAAAGTGTTGCCAACACTGACAAAATGTTTCATGCTAGAAAGAGAACATAATATTTCGCTCTCTTTCTAGCATGAAACACTTTGTCAGTGTTTGCAACATTTTAATCAACGATTAAAGTCAACCGAAGTTGGTCGAAGTGGCCCTTAATGGAATTAAAACTGTATAAAAACCTATATAAAAAAAACTATATAAAATAACTGCTTAAATGAGGAGTTATTTGTGAATAACGATAACCGTAGTAACCGTTATAGCAAAATAACTATTTAGCTCATCACTAATTAACACATACACATTTTAATAAATTTTATATATAATAATTGCGTTTATTAACATTTGAGTTATATACATTTTATATACACTTGTTCCATAAGTATTTGTATTGGTGCGTGCGCCACATAAGGTTCCTTGTACAACATTTGTTTCCCCATTCAGCCTCTCCTCATCCTCTCTCCCACCTGATATGTAAATTCTTCCTCCTCTCTGTTCCTCCTCCTTGCTATACTCAACATTCTTGTCAAAGCTCGTGCCCCATTTATCTGTTGCCTCCAACTTTCATGTTTTTCTCCAGTCATATCGCATGTTTCGAAAACATGTTGAAGCGTCTCTTCTTCTTTTCCGCATAGTCTGCACCTTCTATTCTCCTCCGCTTCCCAATACTTGTTTGCCCTCGTTTCAGTGCCTAATCTAAATCTTGCTTCCATTTCCAAAGCTCCTTTCCGATTATTTTCTTTACTTAGATATTCTGGTTTTTCCATGGCTTCTGGTACTAAGTTTTATATTCCTTCGCAAATTTTGATCTTTCTAGCTTCTCACTCCATATCTGTCTTTCCATACATTCACCAATGTCTTTCAACCTAATCCAAATTCCACTTCCATTTTTCATTTCAAGATCATAATAATCTATCGACCATCCTTTTTCTTCAAGGTATTTTTTCCTTGCGGTTTTCCATCTTTCACATGTTTCTCTTTTCCTGTTTATTCTCATTTCTGTGCTAAATTTATTCTTTACTCTAATGCACTCTTTAATCAGTTCATTTCCTTCGCTTTTCATTATTTTTTCCTCGTATTTTACCGCTCTTATTCCTGATTTGGTTGCAATTTTATTTCTTTTTGTTTCCAAGTGAAGCATGTGGCTAGGTGTCGTTCTGTCCAGTTTTAGTGTCCATTTTATATATTTATCTTGTAAACCTTCAATTTCCTTATACTCTTTCTAGCCCCATATCTCCACGCCATACATCATAATACTCTCCACCAAAACTTCAAACAAGTACATTCTTTTTTCCAGTTATCCTTGAAGTTTCTTTCTCCTATACTCCATACTTTTCCTAGAACGGCCATTGCTTTCTTCCTTATATTCTTTATATGTGCTTCATTTCCGTTGTTTCTTTGTAAAGTGTATCCTAGATAGTTGAATTCCTTCACCTCCTCGATGTCTTTTCCTTCCCATGTGAATGTTATGTTTCTCTTCCTTCCTCCTGCCTTTCTTCCTCTCATGATTTTAGATTTATCTATGTTCAGTTCCAATCCTCTGTCCTGTATGTATTTCCTGAATTTTTTAATCATTTCTTTTATTCCTCCTTCGTTGTTTGCTAGCAACACCACGTCATCCGCATACGAGACTGTCCAAACCTTCTTCCTTCCTATCACTATTCCTCCTAACTGTACACTTCTCATAGTGCTTTCCAAATCTGCAAAAGCTAAGTTAAACAGTGCTGTACTGAGCGGACATCCCTGCCTCACTCCTTTTTCCGTGTTTATTTCTTCTGATAATTTTTCATCTATCCTTATTTTAAAAGCCGTTCCGTTATCTCCTTTATTCTATCTCTCAATTTACTACTGATTTCATCTTTCTCCATCAGTTCCCATAATTTTTCTCTTCTTATTTTATCAAAAGCTCCTTTCATATCTGCGAAGAATAGGTAGATTTCTCCCTTTTCTTTCTTCGTTTCCTCTTCCATGGCCGTCTTCACAATATATATAGCTTCTAAAGTTCCTTTTCCTATTCTATATCCAGTTTGTGTCTCTCCCATTATTTCCCTTTCTTCCATTTCCTTCTCCAACCTCTTCCTGATTATCTCTGCATAGATTTTATATCCTGTGTCCATTAGCGTTATTCCTCTATAGTTCTTTACGTCATGTATGTCTCCTTTTTTATGTATGGGTGTTACTATGCCTATTTTCCATTCTTCTGGTAGTTTCTGCTCTCCGTTCCAAATCTTGTTTATTATCTTGTGAAATTCTTCTACTATCTCCTCCTCCCCATATAGCCATGCTTCATTTGGTATTTTGTCCTCTCCTGCTGCTTTCTTTTTCTTCAATCTTTTAATCACATCCCTCACTTCCTTTAAACTTATTTCATTTTCTTGATTTGCTATCCTGTCTATTTCTACAACTTCTTTTTCTACCGTTCCCTTCATTTGGACTTGAAAGTGCTCTTTCCATTCGTTTATTTTGATCTTGTCACTCATCTTCGTTCTTCTTTTCCTTTGTCTGTTTATTATCTCCCAGAATTTCTTTCCTGACTTATCATTCTTCGCTTCAATCCATTCTCTCTCTTTATAATTTGTTTTCTTCTTCTCCAATAAGTTTCTATACTTTTTCCTGTAGACCAAGTACTGATCTTTTTTGGTCTCATCTTCTCTGTATCCTCTCTTAGCATCCTTCAGTTCCTTCTTGGCAAAGTGGCATTCCTCGTCCCACCATCTTTTTTCATCTGGTCTCTCTTTAACCTTTATTTTTTTTATTGGAATTGAGTTTCTTATTTTTCTTCTTAAGTCCTTCCATTCGAATACATTTCCTATTTTTTTAAGTCTTTCCATATATTCTTCTATCTCATTGTCTGACCATTTGATTATCTCTTTCTCTTTTTCCATTTCTTCTTCTCTTTCCATTCCAATTCTTAAGCTTACTTTAATCATTAGATGATCTGACGCTACTCCTTCTACCATTTCCATTTCTTCTATCCTTTCCTCTCCTTTTCGATTTGTAATCACGTAATCAATTACCGATCTTTCTACCGCTCCGATATAAGTCATACTGCCTTTTTCCTCTCCTTGGACATTCCCATTTATTATGTACAAGCCGTTTTCTTCTAACCATTTTATAAGTACTCTGCCCTCCTCATTTATTACTTTGTCCTCTGATGTTCTACTTTCTTCGGCAGTGTCGTCTTCAATTCTTCCTCCTTTTTCTGCTGTCCTCGCATTGAAGTCTCCTCCTATTATAATATATCTGTCTTTGTTTTCTTCTATAATCTCAGATATTTTCTCGTAATTTTCCTTCCTGTTTTCTCTCATATAAGTACTTATTACTATTATGACTTCATTTCCTGTATCGATTTCCATTTTCATTACTTCGTCTGTCACTTTCTCCATTTTTAACTTTTTTGCTATTAAATTTTTCCTGTGCGCCATCGCCAAGCCTCCTTTTGGTCTTCCTCTCTTTTTTTCTCTTCTTGCCTTTATTTGTATATATTCGTAGTTTTTCATCTTATAATCCATTATTTTGTCCTCTTTTTCGATCCATGTTTCTGAAATGTTTATTAGATCAGATTTTCTCAGTTGTTCCCAATCGTCCTCTTCTAGACTTGTAAGACCTGCAACGTTCCAGAAAATTATTTCTATGTTTTTCTTTTCCTCCTCTCTTATTTTCTTTTTGTCAGGTCTTGATGTTCTTTCTCTTTTTCTATTGAGTTCTTTGTATGTTTGCTTCTCTCTTTCCTTTCCGAAACCACTTTTCTACTTTCTCGTTCCAGTAGAAAACCTCTTTATCCGTGATAATCTTATTATGTCCTATGTCACACTTCGTGCCATTCAGCTCCAGTTCTCTTCTCTTTTTGATCACCTCTCTTTTGCTTTGTCTCTCCTTGCATGTAGCGTCATCATTTATATAGATTTTGTCCTTTTCTCCTCTTAGCTTGTTTTTTCTTTTCATTATTTCAAACTTTTGCTCTTTGCTTACCAGTTGAATTCCTATAGTTTTTTCTGCGTTCCTTATTTTCCATATTTTCCTTATCTCTACCTTTATTTCCAGTTTTTGAGCAAGCCATCCTATTAGTTCCTCCTTATCTTGTATCTCTAATCCCTTGATTATTACATTCTTCTTTCTTTTTTCTCTCTCTGCCTCCTCTACAATCCACTCCAATTCTTTCTTCATTTTTTCATTCTCTTTTATGTCTTTTCCACTATCATGTTCTCGCCTATTGCTGTGAGATTTTTCTTTTATTTCACTTTGCATTTTTTTTACCGCTTCCTCCAGTTTGCTTACTTTGATTTCATTTATATCTTCCTTTTTCCCTCTCTCTCTTTTTATGTCATCAATTTCTTTACTCATTTTCTCTAGTTTCTTGTTTGTCTCTGCTTCTAGATCTCTCATCATTTTTTTCATTACTTTGTTATCTTCCTCTATTTTCTCTAGTTTTTGTTCCAAGCTTTTCCATCTCCCTCTATCCTCTTCGTCTCTTGAATCTAATTTATCCTTTATTTCTTTAAACATTTTAAACGTTATATCCTCCTGTTTGCCCATACTCATGTTTTCTTCCATTTGTTCTTCGTTCTTCTTTTTTGGTTCTTTTCCTCCGTGTTCAGGACTTTCCGCTTTCCTTTTCTTCTTTTCTTCCTCCGAGATTTTCTTCTTAAGCCAAGTTGTTATTCGATTATTTCCCTCACTTCCGCTTTCGTTTCCACTTCTACCAGTGCTGCTATCTCTGCTCGTTACCGAGCTACTCCTACTCTTATTCGATATATCCATTGGCCTGCCTCTCTTCTTTATCTTGTTGTCAACAGTAGATGTAGTAGGCCGGTTCTAACCCAGGTCCTCTGAGGGAGGTGAGGTGCGAGGGGATCTCAGCGGAGCGGGGGTATGACGTCACGCGGGGGTTGGGGGGGGGGTCACGTTAATGACAAGCATAAACAAAAGAGCGGTATTCTTTTGAAAAGGATTAGGCCTAATCCTTTTTTGGGTCTAATCCTTTTTTGGGTCTAATCCTTTTTATTGTTCTTTTATTTTATTGTATTTTATTATATTTTGAAAAAGATTTTGGGGACCTAATCTTTTTTATTGTTCTTTTATTTTATTTTATTGTATTTTATTATATTTTGAAAAAGATTTTGGGGACCTAATCTTTTTTATTGTTCTTTTATTTTATTTTATTGTATTTTATTATATTTTGAAAAAGATTTTGCGGACCTAATCCTTTTTATTGTTCTTTTATTTTATTGTATTTTATTTTATTGTATTTTATTTTATTTTTTAAGGAAAAATTTTATTTTTTAAGGAAAAATTTTAATAGCGCTAATGATCGGCTGCTTTGTCTGGGGATTACTCGATTAGACACAATACAATTGGACACAATTGGCTTTGATTGACTAATCGGAGGTGTCTCCCTCGTTTACATATCAGCGCCGATGTTCGGCTGCTTTGTACTCTCGAGGTACACCCGTAATAGATAATTCCAGGTTTTTTTTCCCGTTCGACGTATAAACAATAGAGATTAAGCGGACAAGCTTTCAGAGATTATCGGGGGACACAAAGAAAATTTTTTCTTGCAAATGGGATACTATAGAAAACCTTTTATACTCTTTTTTTTTTTTACTCTTATACATATTTTTATGACTTTATTTCATAAACTTACATTTTTGAGATATTTCAGTCCAACCTTTTCAAGCAATCTGTGTAATACAATAGCGCATTTTTTCTACGATCCTAGGTACATTTGCAAGAAAATTTTCTTTCGTGTCAACCCCCAACAGTCTCTGAAAGCTTGTTGGTCGAATATAAGAAGGATCGAAGCGCAGCAGATCATAGTACATCATTTGAAAACGCATCGACACGTCGGTAGCAAAAAATAGTGTTCTCTCGGAAAGTGTTTTGTCAGAAAAAAGATAGTGTTCTGTTAGTCTTCTGTGATATATATATATTGTGTGATAATACATCAAATGGAAAACGAAGACGAAGATCGCGTGTTGTCGTCCGACAGTGACTGTATTAGTGACTGCAGTGAGGATAGTGACTCTGCACTAGTCAGATCAAAAATAGTATCTATCGCAGAAATTAATGCATTAAGCGGACGAAAAAAATATTGCACGATATCCTTTTATTACTCGACTGGCGGCGCTTTAGCAGTATGTGCGTCCTGTATGATTAGGTTGCAAGGTGTAGACCCCATAGAGATGTATGCCGTACGAAAACATGTGATTCAGACATTGGATGCAACGGATGGACGATACTGTTCTAATTGCAGAGATCCGTTATATCTAACATTTCCGTGCAATATGTGTCCACAATGCACGTGAAAAAAAACATTAAAAAAGTGTCCACAATGCACGTTGTGAAAAAAAAACATTAAAAAAGTGAATAAGACTAAAGTGTGCGAGCAACGGAATAAAAAATTAATGAACATGTCGGTGGTGGAATATTTAAGAAATCGTGAACTTGGCGGAAGAAATTCTCCAATCGCGACCTCCCATCTAAAATCGTATATAAAGATTAGAAAGAGGGATATACGAATTAGAAAGAGGAACAAATTAGAGGCAACCATTTGCCGAGATTGCTGTTTGCCAGGCGGAAATCGAGAAGCGTGTTCCGAAAGGATGCGAGGAATCCATCAGCATAACTATTGAATATATGATCAGTTATGATTCTGATTCGGATTCTGATCAATAATTGGAGGTAGGTCGCATGTGTAGGTATTTATTATCAAATTATTCAAATAATTAATAAATTTTTTTTTATGTGCAGAAAGAGTCACACTCTTCCACCGGCCGCCCCACCATCGCCTCTCATCGCCGCCCCACCATCGCCTCTCATCGACACCACCACCACCACCATATCGTCGTTGCCATCGCCCTCCTATTATATTATATATTATATATTCAATTATATATTATTCATTTTATATTTTTTGTATTCTTTTTTATACTTTTATAATTGTATTATATAATTGTATATATTACGTATTTTAAATTCTTTAAAATTTCATTTTGCACACTATGTATATAATACACATTTATATAATACACATTTATATTTTAAATTCTTTAAAATTTCTTTTGCACACTATGTATATAATACACATTTATATTTTAAATTCTTTAAAATTTCTTTTGCACACTATGTATATAATACACATTTATATTTTGTATATTTTAAATTCTTTTGCACACTATGTATATAATACACATTTTATTTTATTTTATTAAAAATTAATTAATATAAAAAATCTTATTTATTTTCCAAATTCCTCTCTCCCTCTCTTTTCATTGCTCCATTTATTACTAAATTATAAGAAAACTATTAAAAAATTATATTAAATTATCAAAAATATTTTCATTGTGTGATATCTCTTCTCTCACGTGCACCGTATCACTTCTTCTGTCTCTTTCTTTCTTTCCTAGTGTTTGCTCTCTCATGATAATTCTCTCGCAAGGAGCTATGCATGAAAGCTGGGACGGGAGAGCGCGCCAAACGCAAAGAAAGTACACCATGATATAGATTTATAACTATTTATTCTGTTTATATATTTAGTATACAAATATAATTTTTGTCTTACATATTAAGAATTAAAAGCTAAAGATGCCAGCTCGCAATCGACGAGTTCATGCTTGTTGAAAACATCACTCGCGCGTATTACATATGATACTTCTTTCGGATCCGTTACAGTGGACGCGATATTGCAGAATTGTGTAAATTTAACATCAACTGTTTGGATAATTTTATCTAATCGATCAAAAGTTGCATCTATGCATTGATCGAGATCGAACATACGATGTAACGTCGATTCGACCATCATCATGCGTACATCCGAAGTTTCGAGACTTATGAGTTTGACGTCGTTAATCGTACGAACTCTCACTGTTAGCGGTCCAACGCTTATAAAATTGTAGTCATCTTTAGAGTCGTTCCGAAGTAAATTTTGAATATTGCGACGCTGCTCGTAGAGTCCTTTCCATGTTTCGAGAGATAATATCAGTTCCTTTCCTCGATGATCTCCTATGGCAATCTCCATGTAACTCGGTGGACCCACGTTGATACCAATTTCGAGGAATTTGAATTCCGTAGCTGTCAATGCGTATCGTCTACCTAGTATACGAGTCGCACGACGCTCCAACGAAATGCTATAGAAAAATTAAAATTAAATAATAGTAATAATAATAAAATTATAAAAATAGAAAAAAGTCAAATGAAACTTACTCGTCACATTTGTTCTCAAACGAAGTTTTATTACGACTCGGCACGTAATTATTATTCACGCGTCTTCTGACGTCGCTGCCGCTACTGCTTCTTTCGACGTAGTACATTTCTTTGAAGGTTATGAAAAGTGAACCATGAGCGGTTAACGCGAGACTGATCGTACAGGAATTAACCGGTTATACGTGACGCTCATCTTCCAAAAGTATGATGTAGTGGGGGGGATGAATGCTTCTAACGCTTTGAATTTTAGGAGAAGGGTGAAATAACGCTCAGATAAAATATTCTTAGAAACGCAAGGAAAGGTCTAGGGAGGAGGAAATAAGAGATAAAACACATATTAATGTTTACATATTTGTTTTATTTTCTTGCAATTTTTTTCTGGCGTTGCGACCACCAGTTAAATATTTTAAATACATTTTGTAATGCGCAATTCTTAACATGTTTTCCACATCGCATACTATTGATAATATCTAATTTATTTAAAGCATCAATATCTTCGTAATCTGCATCCAAGGTTTCAATAATAATATAGCCATTTCCCGCATCGTCTAGTATATCGGTCAACCATTTTCGCTTTTCAAGTCCTTTAACGTATACGACAGACGATTCTTCTTCTTCTTCTTCTTCGTGTATCGTACCAACGACAGCTGTTGTAATCGCACGCTGAGCCAAGCCATACGGAATGTTTCCGTCTTCCCATTGTAATCCGTGATGATTTCTAATCAGCCATGAGACTTGACATCGCTCAGATTTTGTAAGCGTGTGCCACGGTACGGGACTTGCGAAAAAGTAATGCGATAGAACGTATCCCTTTCTCAAGACTGCCGCTTCCTTCACGACAAAATTTTTCCCAATGATAAATCCTTGCAGATCCACAAACGTTGGTACGGACATGATGAGATCTCTATCTCTCTCTTCGATACGCCAGTCGAGAGGAATGACAAAACTCTAAAACCATCTCGCAAGACTTTGATTTATATCATGCTCCTCTTCCCCCTCTCTCTTGTGTCGATGTTATCGCCTAGGTGATTTTGCGTACAACGTTGGTCAACGGATTGTATTGGATCATGCGATCGTGTATGATGAGACAGTACGCAGTGGTATTCGGCGGCACATTCTCCTTACACTCGAATTCCAATCTCACATCCACAGTTGCGCTCTTAACCGATTCGTTTTGTCGAGAACAATCGATAATCACGAACGGACCGTGTTGCATAAACTTCAGGATGTCGAGATTCGGCTCGAAATACTCGTGTCCGTAATAATTCTTGCAGAAGCGTGCGTACGTATCATATAGAATGGCATATCTGCTTTTATCTAAATCCAGATTCATATCGTCATACGGATAATATTCCGAATTCAGATAGAGTTTCACGTTGATCAATTTGCAGTCGTCGAATCGACTCACATCCTTAGACATGACATTCTTCCGACCTGTCTGCAGAGCGAAGATAACGTATCGTGGTTTCTCCAGCTGAGTCGCAGTCTTAATGGCCCACGAATGCTTGGTTGTAAGCTGCAATAGCGGATACTCGTACAGATCCCATGAGCGAAAAGCCATGCTGAGATATCGTCCGCTTTCCAGAGCACGCAGCATCGACAACTTTTTGATTTCGCTCAACAGCACGTGAGGCATTCGCCATTGTATCTTGAATATGTCGATCACAGGCTCTTGCGCCGAACTTCCATGCAGACAATTGTTGTCGTTGCGCGATCGTATCAAGATCAATTCGTGACGAGCGTTAATCACCACGCGTTTGTAATCCTCGCAAAATCCCAGCAACATGTAGAGCGGTACGCAAAAATTGAAATGTCCATGCGTGTAGGTAAACGGCTCCCAGCCAGCATTTTTCAAAATCATCTCTCTACCGGATGATACTGTTACATAGTTTTTGAGCGCAGTAGTTATTCCTACGTTTCTATTGCGATCAATCTCAACACCGTCGAGTTCGTATCGAATCTCATCGAACATGAATGCGACGAAATTATTTCCCAGTATCACTTCATTTTCTCCTTCAGCTGGTGGTTTGTTTTTCGTTAGTTTTCCCTCGATGTATAGGAAACTCTCATGCGGCAGCGTATACAGATCCTGTTGTTGTATGGGTATTCTTATCTCGTCATTGTGCCCAAACGTTGTATTGGCGAACGGGTTGTACGTGTGAGTCTCGATCTTGACGATACGATCGTCAAAGATAGGTTCGTCACCGATGTTGAGGATATCGGTCATCGTTCAGCTGTTTCGCACCGCGAATCCCAAAGATTGCAAAAACGCAACGTTCGATGTGTTGAGTTTCTTTTTCTCAGATGATTGGATATTAGCGAACGTCGATGTTGTTGTTGTTGTTGTTGTTGGTGTCACTGATTTCGTAAAGATTGTATTATCTCTCACGTCTTTCGATCCGTTCAACACGAGCATCTCATACGTCGCATACGTACGTTATCGCTGCAACCGTCGTACGTGCAATCTTACGGTGATCTCTTCTCCTCGAAAATCGAGCAATCGTCCGTTTTGGTCGACAACGCGTAACGTTAAATCCGTAATGCTCCGCGCGATGATCGGCAGGTAAATGATCTGCGCTGGCGTTTCCGATATCTTATATCCCGGCGGTACCCTCGGTGAAAATTCATGTATCGTATGAACGAGTTTGCCGTTGTTGTACGCACCCGCGGTCACGTTACATTCTACGCGGATAATATTAACGTTGATAATGTTAATCGGCATGTTCGATTCGTACCATTTTCCCGACTCGAGAATACGATTCGAGAATCCTAGCAGCGATCCAATGTTGCCGGGTTTGCTAAAGTTTAATCTGTATGCGCATTTGATCTCGCTCCTCATCGTATTGTAATTAGTGCGGAACACTATCGGATATTCGTCATCTTCATTGACACCGTTGTCATCTTCATTGACACCGTCGTCAATGTGTTTCATATTGTAATTAGTGCTGAACACTATCGGATATTCGTCATCTTCATTGACGCGATGTTGCCGTGAAATTTCACGTTTCAAAAATTCATGTATATCTCGCAACTCATACGATCCCTCGGGAATCGTAATTTCCGTGTCGTCTTTGCCAAAGTAAAATTTATTATTCGAGGAATTCACATTCGGTATCGTGTGATAAGTCTCAAAATCAGTTAGACCGAGTTCGTATGCATCGTCATCCAAATCTACGGCGGGAAAGAAGTTTGCCGTGAGAACGCTACTCTTCCCACTCAATGTGAATGTCATAGACATGTCGGCAAAACTGTTTAACGAATACTGAGTTAAATAGCGCAATATCAGTCTTTAAATTCGCACGCATCGACCGTTCGAAGAAACTGCAAGCACAATTGTCCACAGATGCTCTGATCGTAAGTTTGAACAGGTGTGTAATTGTACTGTATCTTCGTTACGTTTCGTCCGAAATATCGCACCAGTTCATTCGGTGGTCGAAGATTGCCGAAACTGTCGAAATATATAACGCGATTTCCCCTCTTTGCGTACGCTACCCAATGAGTACCTGGTCCTTCGACGCTATCCAAATTTACGATGCCGCTCTCGTTTTGATAAATACAACCGATCGGTAAAGAGTTGCGCATGAAAACACCTCTAAAATATGGAATGCGCATACGTTTTGCTAGTTGCAGCAATTGTATGTTGGTAGTTGCACCCTGCGGCATTTTTAGCGTCTCTTTGACGTTTTTTTTTTCTCGGTGAGGCTCCTCGTCCGTGTTTGTAAGGAGCGAGATATAATCCATGACCTTCCATGGCGCGATTGTGACGTAGCATCTCCTGCAACTGACGTTGCGCGGCTTTTCTGTCGTTCACCACCTTCGCTACACCAGCCGCTCCACCGATCAGGGATCCGAGCGCTCCCAACATTGGTAGAATCGGCAATATGCCGCCGCATTTCGCTACCGGAAGTATCCGTTTCTTCGCCGTTCTTTTCTTCGTCTTCGTTGTCTTCAGACCCATACCGAGCTTCGTCTTAGCTTTCATCGCTGTCCAGACAGCTGTAGCTGCAGCTCTCTCACCAAGAGTCGAATCTCTCGCAACGATGCGATTCCGCGCTTTTTCGGCGAGTATCCTATCCGCAGCGTGTCTCTCGGTGAGATCGTTGCTTCGAGAGTATGCTATATCGTGTTCGCGACACGCAGCGTCCAATGGATTTATACCTCGATCACCTCTGGCTAATCGCTTCTCCAATCGTGTACCTGGCCCGCAAAACTGATAGCCGGGAATATGTAATTCGATCGGAAGTGCGTTTATCGCGTGATTTAATAGGCCTCTACCTATTTTCGTTGACATTCGCTGCAATTCTTTATCAATGGCGCCGGACCGTCGATGTGCGTTTCCTGCCACGGCTGATTGTAGTGTTTGTAACAGCGACGATACGTCTGAACCTCCGGATCCGCCTTTATATATTCTGGAAGCTTGTCCCACACGTAGTGAACGTGATCGCCGCACATTCGCAACAGAACTGCTTTCGACACAAATTGTAGCTGTTCGACGCTCAAATCGCAAATGTCGGAAGGACTTGATAGCAGAATGAACATTTTTTCTTTACTGAGCGACTCGTGATTTCGCGCACCTATAAATAGGCAGGCGTTCGATCCAATCAACAGTGTTGAAAAAAATGAGATTCGTACGACAACCTTTGACGATTTACGTGAGAAATTGCGATAGCAGATTACGATTAATGGGGGACAACGCGGAGATGCGCAGGCACGGTACGATGCTACCGACTACTATACGCGCGATCATATGCGGACCCTCGAATTGTGGTAAAACCAACGTTCTGATAAGTCTACTGGAAAGTCCGCACGGTGTACGTTTCGAGAATGTGTACGTGTATTCGAAATCGTTGCAACAGCCAAAATATCAATATCTAGAGAATTTGTTGACGCCGATCGACGAAATCGGCTACTTTACGTTCTCGAATAACAGTGACGTCATTCCACCGAGCGAGGCACATCCAAACTCGATTTCGTCTTCGATGACGTGGCATGCGACAAGCAAGATACGATAAGAGAGTACTTCTCAATGGGTCGTCACTCGAACGTCGACTGCTTCTATCTTTGTCAGACGTACGCGAGAATACAAAACATCTTATACGCGACAACGCGAACCTGCTGATCTTGTTTAAACAGGATGGTACCAACTTGAAACACGTGTACAACGATCATGTGAATACCGACATGTCGTACGAGGATTTCAGTGAATTATGTCGTACTTGTTGGCAACAAAAGTATGGATTCCTAGTGATAGATAAGGACAGCTCGCTTACGAACGGGCGATACAGAAAAGGATTTAACGTGTTCGCGATACCGCAAAACGATTAGTCGCTGCCAACATTTTGTCGAGAAGGGTGAAACGCTCGACATTCCGTCAACATGGCTGAAAGAGATAATATTCGTGAGCGTGAAAAGATTGCGAAGGAGATTGAGAAAACGAGCGAATCGATCCGCAAGAAACATCGCGCTTTAAAGACCGGTAAGATCGACGACGATATCGCGGTCAAGACCCATTTTAGACCTATTATCGAGCCACTACAAAAAATCGCCGACAACTCTAGCTTATCACGATGAAAAATGAGCCGGAGAGTAACACTGGCGCTATAATTAAAACATTACCCATCAAGCGGTATAAGGAGAAAGAGGAGGAGGATGAGCAGGAGGAGGAGGAGGAGGAGGATGCGACACCGAAAAAGAGGAAACGATTGAAGGCTAACGTTTATTTGACGCGCGTACATTGGATGAACCGCTGCTAACCTCTACACGCTGCTAACCTTCTACACCGCTGATAACCTCCACACCGTCCGGGACAACGAGAACCGTACAATCCAGATACCCAAATTACTTGATGAGATCGAAGAAGTTCTCGAAAAATCCCAAAAAAAACCTGTTTCAAGAGGAAGTTTTCGAAACCACGGGCAACCCGCTCGAAACATCCGTTCGAAACAGATTACAAACGTCGGAAGGTCAAGAAGTGTTACGAGAACACTTGGGATCACTGGGACAAAAATACATAGGTGCTCTTCTTAGCGGTCGTGAAAAGAAAAAAACACGATCGATCACGTGTACGGCGTCTATTTCGACGAGAATGGAATGCGTCTCGGTAACAAACGATTTGACATTGACAAAGATGACTCTATAATCATAGACAAAGTGAGGTATATTGGTACCACCGACGCGAGTCAACAAACTTGTACATGGAACAATATGTTAAAACCGTTGAAGAATCAACAGAAAAGAATCAGACGAAAAAGCTGATTGCGTTCGAGAAGGATATGCAGCTTTGCAGATTGCGATAAACGAACTTCGACGTGCGATTAAACACTAATTCAGAAAAACGGCTATCAATCTATAATGAGCTGTAGCGAACAGTTTAGGAGCAGCTATTGTACAATTATTAAAACACTCTACAAACTCCAACGGCTACAAACCGCTTATTCGAACGGCTACCAAGGCTATCGAACGGCTACGAAGGATTATCGAACTACAATGGTGACAGCGATCGAAGAGGAAACGACCTCGAACGGGTCAGCAACGGCTATTTTACGGCTATTGAACGACTATCAAACGACAGTGAACGGCTACGAACGGTATTGAACGGCTATTGAACGGCTACGAACGGGTCAGCAACGGCTATTGAACGGCTATCGAACGACACGTGAACGGCTACGAACGGCTATTGAACGGCTACGAACGCAGTGAACGGCAAGAGTGACAACGAATTAATAAACGCATGGTGATACGTATCGTTTATTTGATCGACGAATCGAAACAACGATGGATCGACGATTGGGAATAATCGAAGAAGCGAAGAAACAAACATAGTTTAGAGAAACGGCAGTTGGTGAATGAACTGCACGCACCGGCGAGAAAAATTTCCCCGAAGACACGTTATAGTGCGGGAATACGATGACCTGTGGCAAGCCGACCATCGTCGAGATGCGTCCGTACTCTCGTTTCAACAGAGGTTACAACTACATACTCACTGTCATCGATGCGTTGAGCAAGTACGCGTGGGCTGTACCACTCCAAGAGTAAAGGTGGAAGCGGAGACAGCTTGACGCTATCGCCGAGATTAATTTCGAGATAGCAAAAGGTGTCCGAAAAATATACAGCCGATATGGGGAAGGAATTTTTAACGTCGACGTGCAACGGCTATGCGAAAACACGACAATAATCATTATTCTACATATTCGACATTAAAGGCACGATCGTTGAGCGATTCAATCGCACGCTGAAAAACGACATGTGGAAGATGTTTACGCTAAACGGATCTTACAAGTGGATCAACGTTTGTTGCCGGAACTCGTATCGAATTACAACGGCGCAAGCATAGAACGATCGGTATGCGGCCCGTCGACGTTACCCCCGCGATCGCTGAAAGACTCTTGGCTACTGTATACAACCATGTAAATATCGCGGGTCGGCGAATTCAAAGTAGGTGATTCGTGTACGCGTTAGCAAGTACAGACAGTTTTCGAGAAAGGTTACACGCCAAATTGGACAACCGAGGTGTTTAAAATTATAAAAAGTGCAGCCATACTAATCCCGTAAGCTATCTACTTGAGGATTATCGCAAAAAATCTATCGCTGGAAGCGTTCTACGAAACACGAGTTGCATCGCGCGAATTTATCCGGACGTGTATCTCGTGGAGAAGAATACTGCGCAGGAGGCGGTGATTCGAGGGTTTACGTGAAATGGCTGGG